>NW_020955189.1:1466276-1548035 GCF_900497805.2 Vombatus ursinus | reverse complement strand
GGGGGGGACCCAGGTGTCCAGACCTGGGCTGGAGGCAAAGGAAGGACCCGGGGAAAGGGATGCGTCAGGGCCAGGGCGGGGCTGGACAGGGGGCCGGCCCGGGGTTCCCTGAGCGTCTCGATCCCCGCAGGCACGGCATTCCAGCCGGCCTTCACGCCAACCTGAGCGAGGGGCGGCCCGTGAGCCCCAGCCTGGGCTCCAGGGCCTCCCTGGTCGGCCCCGGTGGCTTCTTCTTGGGCAAGATGGGTTTCCGCAAGGCGCTGGCCGAGGGCCGGGTGCTGTTACCCGAGGTAAGGCCTCCACCCGATGGGGAAGGAAGAGAGGGGCAGGGGGGAGCAGAAAGCAGGAGGCCCCGCCCAACCCCCCTCCCCGCTCCGGCCGCAGGTGAGGGAGGAGTTACGCGCGCAGCTCAGCCGCTTCCAGAACCTGCTGGGCCAGGAGCCCACCCACGTGGACGGCCACCAGCACGTGCACGTGCTCCCAGGTAGGGGTCCCAGGTCGAGGTTACTCGGCAGAAGCACATGGGGCTGGGGTTGTCCTTTCCCAGCCCCGGGCTGCTGGGGGATTTGGAGGTGTCTCGTCGTAGACCGACCTGGGTGGGACCCACGGGCCAGCTCGGCTCCCTTGGCGCCCCCTTCTCCGGTTGACCCGTCCCATTCCCAGGCGTGCGCCAGGTGTTCGCGGAGGTGCTGCGGGAGCACGGGGTCCGGTACACCCGGGTGCCAGTGGAGGCCGGCCTGTGCCGCTGCGACTGGCTGGAGCCCCAGTTTCGGACTTTCGCCTTGGCAGTGGAGGAGGATGCCCAGGCCGCTAAGGAGGAATTCGAAGAGCTAGGCCTTCGGTAAGGTCCCTGGGAGTCTGACCCCCCCCCCCCCACCACCTGGCTGGCAGCCTCTGGCATGTGGGTCCTGGCAGCCTCAGTTTCCTCATCCACACAGATACTGGAGAAGCATCGGGATTGGGACAGCCATTGATTTGCAATTCCTGGGTTCTGCTGCTTATGAGCACCTACTGAGTGACCTGGGGAAGCCCCTGTCCTTTCCTGTAAGTTGAAAGAGATGGATGGGAAGGTCTCTAAGGTTCCCTCTGTTGTAGCAGTCTCCCACCCTGGATGGAGCAGGATGCCAGCTGGGACCTCTCCAAGGAACAGGGAGGAGTTTCCACCAAGGAGTGGAAATACTTGGACCCGACTCTGAGCTCCAGGAAGGGTCTTCTGGAGTCCAGCCCATCTGCACCACATCTGAGGGTGGGCTCCCACATCACCTTAGTGCATACCTCAACAGCTGCCTTTGTCTTTGGACCTGTCTCCCAAGGCCACTAGGTAGCATAGTGGATAAGGTTTCTGGCCTGGAACTGGAAAGAATCATCATCCTGAGTTCAAATCTAGCCTCTGACACTTCCGAGGCAAGTCACTTCACCCTGTTTGCCTCAGTTTCCTCATCTGTCAAATGAGCCGGAGAAGGAAATGGCAAACCACCCCAGCGTCTCTGCCAAAAACCCCAAATGGGCTCACAGAGCGGGGACTCAACGACAAACTGCCAAGGTCGTTTTAATTGTTAGGAAGTCAATGAAACCTGAATTGACCTCTCATCTCTCCCCACCGTTCTGGTTCTGGTTCCTGGTTCTGCCCCCTGCAGCCCAACTGAACAAACCTAATCTCTCTTCCCCCTTGCAGCCATGAGCTTATAGATAGGGGCTATATGTTTCGAGGCAGAAGAGGGGGAGGGGTCCCGTACCGGTGTGGATCTGAGCACAAGCCCAGCTGCTTCTTTTCCAGGCTAACCCCCCCCCCCCCACAGTGCTTCAAGCATTCCTTACGTCCCTCATTCTGGTCACCCTCCCACGGACATTCTCCTGTTGTGTCCGTGTCCTTCCTAAGCTGCAGGGCTCAGAACCGAGAGGCAGGTTTTGTGTCAGCTCTAAGTTATCAGTAGGCTTCCATGCTGGCCACTGGTGGCCTCTGCATAATCCCTGGGGCACTTCCCTGGAGACCTCAATCCATGAACCACTGGGGTCTCACCATTCATCTGGTTCCAAAACAGTTTCACAAACATGAGATTGGGAAAGGTATAGTGGGAGAGTGGCTCATCAGAAAGAAAGGGGGGAGGGATGGTGTTAATGAGCTGTAACCTTAATGTGGCTCCGCAGTGTGCTGAGTGCTAAAGGAGATCTTGGGAAGTGTCCAGGACTTGGGAGTCACCGTTGAGCAGGGTTTGGGTACGCTGGAGAAGAAAATGGCCAGGGTGGTGGAGGGCCTAGAGACCTCATCATTGTCCAAGGACCAGTTGAAAGAACTGTGGTTAACCTAGAGAAGGTATGGGGGCACACGAAGGGCCATCACATGGAAGGGGATAGAGCCATGGATCAGAAGTCACTGAGACAGGTTTTGGTATAATTTAAGGAAAGATGTCCTAGCAATGAGTTGTCCCAAAGTGGAATGGGCTGCTATAGGTGGTGGTGGGCCCCCCCTCACCGGTGGTCTGCAAGCAAAGGTTGGATGTCCACTTGTCGGGGATGTTAGGGGCCTGCTGTCCAAGTGAGGGTTGGCTGAGAATGGTCTGTTACCCTCCACCCCCACCCCCCAGGGACACAGCCTCTCTCCACAGGTGGCCTGATGCATACATAGGCTTGAGCACTATGGGCAAGGACATGTCTGTGAGCAGAATTGAGGCTGCCATTGACCGGGCTGTGGAGAGCGTCCTGAGCCGGGAGGATATCTTGCAAGGAGGACGAGCCATCACCATGGAGCTCATGACCCACCCTGGGTACCCCAGTGTCTCACCTACCAGTGGCTGTGGGGAGGGGCCCGATGCCTTCTCCCAGTCCTGGGAGCGGCTGCATGAGCTGCAAACCCTGCTGGACCCTGCACTCCACAATTCCTACCGGCAGAGAAGCATCAAACTGTGTGCCTTTGAGGACTTATGAGGCTGGGGGGAGGCCATGCCCTCCATCCAAGTCAGGAAGAGCCTGTGCTTCAGCCCTGTCTCCATCACTTGTCCAATGGGAGATCTGGACAAGCCATTTCTGTTTCCTTGGCTGTGAAAGGAAGGTCTCAAGTCCCATCTCCCTCTAACGGGCAGCCTGGCTTGGTGTAAAAAGCACTGCCTCTGGAATCTAAAGACCTGAATTCAAATCTTACCTCTGCCATTTGCTCTCCTTGTGACTGTGAGAACCCTTTTGTTCCACGGTCCTTAATGTCCTCACCTGTAAAAGGAGGGAGTTGGACCGGGAGACCTCGAAGGTCTGTTCTAGCTCCAGCTCTGCCATCTCTACATGAGACATTAGGGGCAGGAGGGAAAGGAAGACTTGGAATTTAGATGCCTTCATCCGAGTCCTGGCTCTGACAGTGACTGGCCGTTTCACCAGTCTGCCTCAGTTTCAACAGCAAAATGGGGACAACAGCAACTACCTCCCAGGGTTGTTATGAAGATCAAATGAGATAATATTTGTGAAGTGCCTGGCATACAGTAGGCACTTAATAAGTGTTCTGCCCTTCCCTGTTCGCTAAGAAAGAAATGGGCTCAGAGAGGGACCCTGTGTACGGAAGAGCTTTGAAGGAGACAGGATGTGACATTTGATCCTGGAGTTGATAAATCGCTACTGGAGTTTGGGGAGCAACTCTCTAGGGGAAGGGGTGTGCTGACACAGTCATTCTGCACTTTAGGAAGATCATTTTGGCAGCTGAATAGAGAATGGTTTGTATTTTTTTTTATTAAATTTTTTTAATTAACAAAAATCTACTTTTTCTCCCACTCTTTCTCACGAGGGGGGGAAAACCCCCAAATCTTTGTAACAAAAATGCATATTCAATCAAAATGAATGTTGCCCGTGTGCCATTCCCCAAACATCTATCTCATTCTGTGCCCTGAATGACATCTGTCAGTGGGTGGGGAGCATGCCGCTTCATCATCAACCATCTGGAAGTGGGCCTGGCCGTGACGGCAGGTGAAAAGGGCAATGTAGGCAGGGCCTGATGACTGCAGATGACTGCAATCTGATCTCTGACCCATAGGTTTCTTTGGAGAATGGGTCAAATCCTGTCATGATTAGTACTATAAGGGATAAAAATATGGAGCAAGGGTGACTTCCTCCATTGGGGAACTCTCTCAGCCAAGGAACTGGGGCAGCTACAAGGAAATTTTGAACAGTGAGCTTGTGAATCATTAGAGTCATGACTAAGGAGGGTGTGGTCTAATGGAGGCGATTCTGAGCAGTTTTAGTGGCAGAGTTCCATCCGCTGGGAGAACTCAGCCAATGGCTGGGGAGGGTTTGTTCTTAGAAAGGCTGCCGAGTTCATTCAGGTGCTTGTCGATGGTCTGCAGAACCATCAAATGAGGGCTTCTGAACACTTGGCCCTAGGAAGATGAACTCTCGCTAAGCCTGATGGAGGACAGCAAGGAAGGGGGGGCCTTTTTTCAAAGAGACTGGCTTAGTGGGCTGGATTTATGTCCCTTCTTGTAGGAAAAGGCTGCTCCCTGGGTGGAAAGAAATGAACCACTTCTAGAAAACCTGACAGTTAACAAAAAGTGATTTTCTTAGTCCGTAGCAAGGTAAGGATGTTGATGCTGGGGTGGGCAGCTTCCCTGCCTGGTTTGTCCACAAGCCAGTCTTTCAGTCAAGCAGCAGACCCAGCTTGTGGATTTGTATACTTAGGGAACCAGAAAGCCACATCAAGAATCTCAGCCTTAGTTCTCTGAACTGATTAAATCGTGAGGGCCATTTCAGAAAAAGCTAGCTAGCCTAACCTACTTGGGAGTGAGGGGAGGGGAAGGGAGAAGATCCGAGTTCATTATACCTTCATCTGTCCCCACTTCGTGAAGGCAATGATGTCTGCTGCCATATTGACAACGTACTGTTGACTGGCAGAGGCCCTCATCCAAGACACATGGGGTAGATCAACCTTTAGAAAACTCAGAGTCTGGTCCCTTCAGGCAAGTTTTGGGGGATACACTGCATTGGAAGAACCCAGATGATTCCAGATTTAGTCTGTAATAAGCTACTGACAATTGCTTTCCAGAGACTAATGAAGAAGCCACGAGGCTTCTTGATCTCCAGTCCTGGAGAACCCGTGTTCCTCACGTGAACACTCTGATGGCCTTCTCTTCCCAAGTTATTTGCTAGTCGGTACCTTTCAAGGCTATAGCCTCCAAAGACCTCATAGGGGCTCCCCAGCAGTGTTTCTCCTGGTGTCCCCTTATGCTCCTGTGGACGTCCACATTTTTAGAGGTCTGTCCATACAGACCAGTCTGAGGAGAGCCTTTGGCAGGCAATGAAGGGGTGGTCAGATGAAAGGATCCTACACTTGGAACCTCCCTGGGCATACCAAGTAGAAGCACCGCTGAGTCAAAGAGTTCCGATATTCCAAATCTAGTGATACTATTACAGGGCTGCACGCTGACATATGCCCGGGGTCCTCATTCCTGGAAGGGGGGGGCAGTAAAGACTGTTCAGGAGACCAAGTCACAGAAAATTACTTTGTATTTATTCTATGAACGAGTGGCCCCAAAGCTTGGGGACAGCATCTATGAAAAGGACAGGAATTTGGTTCCAAGGTGGCCTTACCTTTTCTCTGTGATTTTCTCCCCACTTACACGAGAGAATAAAAGAGACTCGGTATTTGAAAACTGAGCAAATCCGAACCCTAGAGCCATTTGATATACTTAGTTTATAGCCTGGCCTTTACAGACTGAAAATTGAGAAGTCTATGAAATGCTCACTATAAATGTGTCTAAGATCTTGGGTCAGAAAGAGTTCAAAAGAAGGGTTTCCCCACCTGAGTCGCCTGATAGTTGTTCTGACGCACGTCCCTTGGGGCTGAGGATCTCTTGCTAGGGAAGCTAAGAGTCTTCAGCAGCCAAGACGGAGAGAACAAGGCAGGGTGAGCTAAGTGGCTAGTCCCAGACTAACTAGAGCAAGGATATTCTGCCTTCTTGGAGCTGGGGAAGGCCTGTGTATCTGGGCTTTCGGCTAAGAAGGCATGGCAGTATTTACTCTTTCTCTGAGAAAGGGCCGGTCAAGGATTTCAGCCAAGCCCAAGCGGGAGGCAGCAAAACCCCCCAGCCAGACGACAGCATTCAGTGGAGATCACAGGGCCAGCAAATCTCCAGAGGCAGGAGGTGAACCTCCTTCTACGCCCTGGAGACGTGTTCCCTGGGCATGACCCTCCAACGTGGGCCCAGGCGGCACCCCGGTCATGTAGGGTCCTTCGATTTCTGCTCTTCTCAGTGGCAGGTTTATGGAGAGATTTCGTGGCTACTTATCTCAAACTGCCTCTCATTGAATGGCTTTGCTTTGAATTAATTGCATTTTCTGAGTGGCTATTAAATGTGAGCCCACTGGTGGAGGATAATGAGCTACATACAGTAAGCCACAGTACTCTGAACCAGGGGTAAGTGCCCCCCCGCAGCGGGTGCCCTTGGGTCCTGATGTTGGATGTACTCACATGGGCAACTTGTTTCGTTTCCTGTTAAAAGCAGGAACGGTTTCTTTTTTTGGTTCTGGATCGCCAAAGCCGAGCACACAGTAGGTGCTTAGCCAACGCTTTGGGTACTAATGAAGCGGAAGTCCACGTTGGCTCCTCCACTGGATCTCTGTGCTGACCAAGGAACAGCTCAGGGGTCACCGGGCGATGAATGAACCTGGCCGCCAGCCTGGGGTTAACTTGGGGACACACACCCAGGACAAGGTGAGTGCAGACCTGGCCAAGGAAATTCCACACCTTGCTGTTTTTAAAAAAGGTTTTATTGATGCCCTTCCTCTTTACACGAGTCACTGCAGTACTCACAGCGACCCCCACCCGCCCCCCCACCCCAAACCGCCTCTCATAATAAAGAACAAGAACCCCATCGAGGGTGACCTTGGACAAGCTCCACAAAGGCCACCCAAATCTTCCACCTGCGCCTGGGAGGGGCCGCCAGTGGGGGCAGGGCTCAGGGGCCAACCTCCTTTTCACTAACATCGCTCACAGTCACATTGGCACGTTGTTCTTTCGGTTCTGCATCAGTTCATACAAATCTTCTCCCCCTTCTCTGGATTCCTTCTGTTCTTCATCTTTCTTTTGCACAATAACGTTCCATGACATTCACAGACCACAGTGTCCTCAGCCCTTCCCCCATCAATGGACCCTTTCCCCAATTCTGTTTCCAATGCTGCCATGGCTATTTTGGTTAATTTGAATACTGCTTCTGTCTTTGGCCTCCCTGGGGCACACCCAGGACAAGGACTCCTGGGTCAAAGGATATGAGTGGTTGGACCAGTTCACAGCACTACCAGTGACATTTGTGTGACCATCTTCCCACAGATCTCCCAATACTGACTCTCACATCTCATTAAGGAGATGATCATTAATGTCAGAGCAAAGTTCTCACCAGTGAGAAAACAAGAACTTTTGTACGTCTTATATGAAAGGAATTTCACCACAGATCCAGGGCAACGTTTGGGCACACCTTCTGCACAAGTATTGGAAAGTCCAGCCTATAGAACAGGGACTAGACTTGTTATGTTTGACCCAAAGGAAGTGGGGAGGGGGTGGGAGGGAGAGGAGACACACAATTGGGCGTAATAGAAGTTACGGGGAGGCAGACTGGTGTGTGCCATGAGGAAAAACTCCCCTCCCTAGAGGTCATTAAGCACTTGTTGGGGATACTGCGAAAGGGACTCCTGGTCAGAAACAGGTGAGACCAAAGCACTCAAGTCCTCCTAATTCTTAAGTGCGGTGAAGTCTCTTCCCCTCTCAGTAGGCTTCCTCATCTGTAAAAGGATGGGGTTATTTTCAGCTCAAAAGCTCATGAACTTTTTTTCCTGATGTCACTCACCTGACATCATGTCACAGAACCTCTGACACGTATTACATCTTAACAGAGAAACTTTCTGGGAATGGAAAGGGAGAAGCCTTCACCCCCTCATAGATCCTGTCCTCTCTAGCTCCTAGGTTTGCCTTTAAAAATCAAACCAAACCTTAACAGTCACGCTCTGCTCCCCACAGACCTCTCCCTTTGTACAACCACCAAAAAATATTGTTAAGCAGAGCAAAGTGACCCACTGACGGTGGCTGGCAGAGCATGTCTCATATATTCTGCTACGTCTCTGCTGAGAGGAAGGAGCCGCTGCAGCACGGCTCTACCGAAGTCACGTCTGGGGCGCTACATGGCTCAGAGCTCACCTGTCTCTGGGTGCTGTCTTCCTTTGAGTTACTGGGGCCCCTAATGAAGCCGTTCTCTCGGTTGTTTCCTTCCCTCTGCAGCACTGGACCAAAGTCTTTTCAAGTGTCTCTGCTTGTCTGCCATTTCTCTTGGCACAACAATCGACGCTATCTGTTACTAGACCACAGGGTTTTCAGCCGTTCCCGACTTGATGGGCCCTTCCTTCGTTTCCAAGTTCTTGCCCCCACCACGAGTTCTGCTGAAACCCTCATCTGTGTGCCCTGCAGTGACGCCACTGGGCCAAAGTGACAGCGACTTGCTCATCTTGGCCCGTCCTCTGCCTAGCTCAGGCATCCCACACCAGGGGATCCCACTGGAGAAGGGCACCTGGCCATTGCTGCATAGGCTCTGGTCAGTACCGAAACCTTGGAGAAGAGACTCACAGAACGGGACGTGGCCCTGAAACGCCATGCTGTCCCCCATCGGCCAGCTATGAACTCCACGCCTGCAGAATTTCATAGCCACAAGGGATCTAGTCTGGTCCAACCACTTCACTTCAGAAAGGAGTCCTGCAGAACGCTGGCTGCACACGAAGGTTTTGTGAGCATAGATTGTGCTGGCGATATGACCTTCATTCAGCAAGTTAAAAACTCTCTGGTCCTGTTTCCTTGGGAGCAAAATGAGGGGGTTAGAGGTGATTTTCAGGATCCTGGAGCTCTGAATCTCTGATCCTAGGCCAAGTTTTTGGAGAACTCTTGTGATCTATCACAGGCAGCTTCTAAGGCGCAGAAATGTCTATTTCATAGCCACACAAGGAAAGAGGAGAGCATTTGAAATTAAAGGATGTGAGTTGAAATCTCAGTTCTGCCCCTTACTAGCTATGACCTGTCAAGGCCCTCCCCTCTCTGGACCTATTTCTTTACCTATAAAATAAGAGGACTGATCAGATGATGTAATGATGAGTAAAAGCTGAGGGGCAGGGTCTGCTTTACTTTTCTTATAGAAAGGAAAGTAGTTGTCTTAAGTGGAAAAGCATCGAGTCCAGGACAATTACGCTTCCTACACCAAGAAACCCCCTTAAACTAGACTTCTGCTTATTTCTCACTCTCTCCCCTCTCTCCTCCTCTCTCCCCCCTCCTTCTCTCTCTCCTCTCTCTCCCCTTCCTTCTCTCCCTCTTCTCTCTTTCCCCCTTCTCCCTCCTCTCTCTTTTCCTCTCTCCCCTCCCCTTCACACATGGTCCTCTCTCGTAATACAGAACATGGGGAGTTGGGAAAGCTCAGTGTGACACTAAGCAAGGCATCAGGCCCGACAGTGGACACAGGGCCCCACACCCCCATCTGCCACAGGTGGGCTCAGGGCGTCTCGAACCCCTTTCCCGCTCTCTATCTGTCCGTGATCCTGCCCTCTATTCCCTGCAGCCAGATCTTCTCCCTCAGTCCGTCTCTGCCGATGGCGTCACCAGCATCCCAAGAGCAGATCATAACTTGTCTTCTTCAACTACCCTCTGTGTCTCGCCGTTGCCAGATCCTGGTACTGGCCCATGCCCTTCCCGTCTCCCTACCACCTGGTTTCTGTGTCTGTTCTAATGGCGTCTCCCCAGACTCTGCGTCTCCCCCAGAACTCAGCTCAGCGCCCCATGCGCAGACAACCTGAATGGTCTCTTCTGACCCTCGAGCTGACTGCAGAGTTCACCACAGGAAGGGCTTCTGAGGCAAAGGGGGCACTAGTCCTGAAGCTGGATACTGGCCGAGGGAGGGTCTGATTCAAACATACCTACGTGAAAACCTGAGGGCGATTCCTGGATTCAGTTAAATATGACACTGACAGAAGGCAGGAGTCAGCGACCCTTCAGCTTGAGCATGATCAGTCTTCATGAATGCCTCGGCTTCACGGGCCCATATACAACAGCACATTTCAGTGTCTGTGATGTCTTCGTGTGCCCTGACCACTGTTGCAAGGTAAGGAACGAGGCTCCTTCGGTCAGCGAAATGAAAAGGCTCGTCTTACAACTTAGTTTGCTTGATCTGTGCAGTGCCATTCCTGTGCCTTGACAGATTTCCCAGAGGGCCAAGTGTCTTTTCCCCCAGCGATTGCTGCGCTGCCAACTAGCAGACCAGGATTCCCCTCCAGGCTGTTCATAAGGGGGTGAGAGTACAGCCCTTTCTTATCACTCTAATCACTGTGGACTGACAACCTAGACATTAGAAATAAATGTAGAGGAACGTGCCGTGGGTACAAACAAATGCCCCTAACAGGGCCTGGGACAAACCGTCCAATCTGGGGAGACCCTCCGGTGCAGGGGGGGGGCGAGTGATGCCAGGAAAGTGAAGGGAATCATCTCCTTCTACATCCCATGTGGCCACGCTCTGTGTCCTGGGCCTAGAACGAAGGTCACTGGTCTCTCCCACGAGCTAAAGCTGAAAGGAACCTGGTAGAGCATCCAGTCTTCATTTTACAGATGAGGAAATGGGGACCTAAAAAAGAACTTCCCTGTGGCCAGCAGGCCTTGGATTTGGACACAGGTCCTGGCTCCTGAGCCAGGATACTTTCCTGAAAAGCAGTGCACCCCCAGCTCCACCCCCGACCCCCACGGGGGTTTCAGGGCTGGTTTTCTCAAAGCTGCTGAAACCTCTGCAGTGTGCAAGGACAGACGGAGGGACAAGAAGGCAGCAGGCCTGCCGTTCAGGAGCCAGTGTGGCCACTCTGGAGCCTGGGGGTATGATTCAGAACAGGGATCACCCTACCTGGGGGATTTCCCGGAGGATACACCCTGGAGACCATCTCTCCAGACCAAGAGAGCCCCAGGGCAGCGTATCCTTCTCCACATCAATGGACATGAGTGGAAATGGTGATGATGTGGTCTGTTCAGGGCAACACACTGCTTACTTTTTCTAGGCCCCGCCGGAGGTCTGACAACAAAAAGTCATGCCACAAAACCTTTGAGAGCACTTTTATTTAGGGTAGCAGAATGGAATCGCAGAACCTTAGAAAGTCTATACCACAACGAGGTGGTGGTGGGGGTAGAGTATGCTGTAGTTCGGGGAAGGGAAGGGATGCTGAGAATTCAGCACATTGTCAGGAACAGTTAAGGAGCAGGAGTGAAGTCCTGAGTGATCCAAGGACAGCCAGCACCTCCTCATCCACCATCATACACAACGATTTGGTTCTCACTATGGCAGAAGCTTCTCCCCCCACCCCCCACCCCCTTTCACAACTCCCCCTCATTAGCTCTTTACAGAAAAGCCACAGCTTTGAGGCAAACAATAAAACCCACTGTTCTACATCTGTTGCCCACCCGGTGGCCCAGAACAGCATCAAGTGAGCTCACATCCACACACTTTCCCAGTGCCGGGCTGCGGAGGTTCCCTCTCAATGGCATTAACCTGAGAGGCTGACAATCAGAAAGGTCTACACACTATGAGAGAGAAGCAAGTGTTATCGAAAGAGGAAAGGACCAGACAGTTTCAAAGAACGGCAAACATTTCCCGTTCAGAGGCAGTAACAGGACAGACAGTGGCTTGGTCTAGGTAGGAGTCTGATGTAGGAGCTAAACACGCTTTTGTTTGACAGAATCTGGCATTTTATTACAAATCCAAAGAAGTCGGGAAACAAAGTCCGTACCAATTTTCAGCAAACGAAGAGACAGTGGTGGTTGTGTTGATGATGGGCGCCCCTCCGCCCCCCTGAAAACACGGGCATACCCCAAATGCAGTTGTGCACCCTATTTCTTGGAGAGGGCTGAAGAAGCTGGGGATATTTACAGGCCAGCAATGTGGTCACTGACAAATGAAAACTTCACAAACCTCCCACTTTTGCACAAACAGAAAGCAGAATACCCTACATGTCTCAACGCCCCGGGGGAAAAAATGTTAAGCTCTTGAACATCCTCTCCTCCACGACCTACTCCTCCTCAGCAACTAGATGAGGCTAAAGATTTGAGATCATTTGGGACAAGATCTAAAAAACCGAGAAAGTCGTCAATCTCACGTCACCAGAATTAACCACAGCAAATATCTGGGTATCAACAATGGATATTTTCTAGGATCTTATTCATTTATTTATTGGGGGGGGAGCTATTTATTTTTAAGAGACAGCAACATTTTAATCCTTTTAATTCCATATGATTGCAAATTTATAATCACTTTTTATTTCTACCAAAAAAAGCCATCAAAATGCTTGTAATATTAAAAAACAAAACAAAACCCGAACAACCATCCTTAAAGGACAGCAAAAGATTTTCCCAAGTGAAGGCAGGTTTCTTCCCCGGGGGTGCCTCATCCAGAGGGAGGGGGCAATGCCTTGTTTCAGTCAAAGTGGTCAAAGGAAAGAGAAGCTGCCCTCCCCAGAGAGGCTCTTCTCAATGACTCTAAAAAGGGACAGGGGGCGGGGAGGAAGGGTGATGACCTTGACCCAGATGAGTAACACCTTTAGGTGTTACAAGCAGAATCCCAAACTCAAATTTCTTTCTCTAAGATAATCAAAGAATTCAATATTGGAGATAAGGGGGAACTTTGCCAAAAATTTTGAGTCCATTCTGATACAAAGTTCTATACTCCCGTGGAAAACAATGTCAATAGAATTAGCTTTTCACTGTCACAGGACATCTCCTGTGAGTGGTATCAGTATGCATCTTAATAGGAGAAGAGGGGGTATGAACCCTGCCCAGCCCATTCCAAAAGCTGCTTCCAACTGGCCACTGTCAGTCAGGAGGCCCATGTGTCTTCTAGCTAGTTAGCCCAAAGACTCCCAGTACAAAAACACACAGCCCAGTGCTGACAGCTCTGGAGCCAGGCTGTAATTCAATCACACACACAAGCAGACAATCAGGGGTTTGCCCATTTAATGACATTGTTTTGATAACATCAGCCGGATTTACACAACAGCCAGACTCCTTCCTCATCACAGACTTCACCCTGGGGTTCGGCCTCATTTGGGTTTCTGAGATGTTACAAACTCACAAACCGTGCTCACAAAGCACAAAACCGCAGGGAGGGCGGGCAATAGGACTGCTGGGTTTTAGGCCATTTTTTTTTCAGGGCTTGGGATGGGGGGGAAGGGAAGAGGTTGAATGAGGGTTGGGGTGGGGGGAGAGATTCCCAAGGCATTGTTCTGGGGACAGGGAGTGTGATTAAAATGAACTCAATAAAATAAGACCTACAAAGGGGAAGGGAGGGATCAGGAGTGTGCACCACTCACTAACTTTCTGTTTTAAACCTGAAGAGAAACTGAAGATTTGGGATAGATTTGGGCAAGAAAAGAACACACCATCCTTTAAGGTAGATTGAAGCAGTGATTTTTAAAACAAAGAAATCAGAACTAGAACATCTTAAATTTTTAATCCTTTCTTTACAGGTTTACCTAGACCACTTTTGATTAAGAAAACTGTAGAAAGTTAGTAACTGCCTCAAGTTAACGCCAGGAGGTGGCCCCTATCAATTTCCCAAAGAGTCCTGGTTGCGGGGTGTTGGAAATTTGCTGCTCCGGGTTGCCGCTTGCCCTGGTTGGAATCAATCACGGAAGATTTAGTCCACGGGTCGCTTTTCCCCATATTTCTTTGTAAACTCTTCAGCGTTCTTACAGAATTTTTTACGGTCCTTAGAGTACTCTTCAGCTAGGTCAGCCCGAAGGGGGTGCTCAGGCTGGGGGTCATTCACCAGTGCTATGAGGGACTGGATGACTGCCAAGAGAAGGACAAGGGCTGTCAGTGGTTAGAGCATTCACTTTCGCATCACTAACCTGGCAGAGCCTCTACTGAGAGCTGTCGTCAGGGTGCAGACCCCCACACAAAACCATGCACTACAATGGGAAATGAACACTCCCACCCACGTGTTAGGAGTCAGGGAGAAGTGAGAGGACAGGCTCTTCAGTTTAATCAGGATTCAAACCTCTAAAAAGAATCACAGAACCACAGACCATTAGCACGAGAACAGACCTCAGGATGATTGTGGACCCAGAGTGGGAAGGAGCCTTGGAGCTCACCGATTTCCAACCAACACCCTCGTTTTACAGGTGAAGAAACTGAGGCCAGAGAGAGTGAATGACTTGCCCATGGTCCTACAGGTGGTAAACAGCAGGGTCAAGATCTGAATGCAGGGCCCACGACTTGGTTCGGCACTCTTTTGAACTACCCATGATCCAAGCTCATTTTTACAAAGAAAGGCCACGACATCACTCAACCAGCGGTCAAGCAGGGGCCTGAAGAGCCAGCCTTCGAGGTTCTAGGCCAATACCTGACTGCTCGTCCCCCCAGGTGCTGCCCATCACAATGTCTGCTGGGGGTGCCTGTGACAACGTGCTCTGCTGCATTTCCGAGGACGGTGTATCTTACTCTCCTCAGAAGGGGAACAATGACGCCCAACTCCAGCAGGGACCCCATTTCCCAAGAAGCTGAAGTAGGAAAGGGGTCCGTAGGTGCATCCTGTGATATCTGCTAACGGAGCAGGCAGAATAACAGATGCAACAGCCACCGTGCACCTAATTTGGAGACAAGCCCACACTGGGTGCAGGGGAACCGAGGAATGAAAATGACGTGGCTCTCACCCGAGGGGTGACTCATACCCCAATAACTAGGGTTAGAATGAGATGAAGGAGCCAGGAGGGTAAAACACTGATGCCTGAGAGGTCAGGGAAAGCATCTCTGCCTGGGACCTTGAAGGAAGAGAAGGATTTAGAGAGACAGAGTTGTAAGGGAATCCCCAATACTGAAGTAGTCAGACCGAACCAGACCACGGAAGGCCTTGAATGGAAAGGCCTGAACGAGGGTGGTGGCACCAGAAGGACAAGGGGAGAGATCAGCAGAAAGCAGAATCAAGAGCGCTTGGCATGGGGGCGATGGGGAGGAAGGGGTGCCCTCAACAGGCAGGGCGTTTGAAGATGATGATGAATTCCACCGTGGATGTGTTGGACTTAAGACATCAGAAAGAGGCCAGCAGAGAGCTCCGAGAGTTATCCAATGGAGACTGTAGCTGGAGCAAGATGGGAGTCACGTGCACGGAGAGGGGGTGGGGGGGAGGGTGAGATAAGCTGCCAGAGGGGGACCCACATTCAGGAGTCAAAGAAGAGAGAATCGGGAGGACGCGGTATCCTGGAAGCCAAGGGAAGGAAAAAGAAAAGGCTTTGGGGATAAAGATGTCACTTGGGAAAACAAGCTTCATTGCTGAGGGAGGACAATGGAGGCTGGATTGCACAGGGCTGAACCAGACAGACAAGAAATAGTGAGGAAGGAGACATTCTAAGTCTTGACTACTTCTGGAGTGGGAGCTGGAAAGACAGGAGTTCAAATCTGCGTCTGTCACACTAACAGCATGCCCTTGTGCAAGATGCAGAACCTCCCTCAGTCTTGGTTTCGTCATATGTAAAAACCTAGCCACTATCATTTGTTCTAAGAAACTCGGCAGGGAAAGGGGAGCAGGCCGGGATCGAGAAAAGGCTTCTTCAGGAGGGCCTTCAACGAAGACCCAATGAGACTGAGGAGGTCCAAGGTCCTCTGACTCCAGACCGTTCCTGCTTTATGTAAGCATGCCTTCCACAGACCTTACTAATGTGATTTTTCTATAATACTAATTTGCCTTCAGACGTGAGGGCCGGAGGGAGGAGGGAAGGCCTGCCACAGAGAAGGGAGAGAAGGAAAAGGAGCAATCCAGGGCCAGGGTCAGCCAAGGAGGGGTCTGACTGGAGCCGAGAGGAAGAGCACGCAGGGAACAGACATAGGAGACGAGAGGACGGGTGACTCGCGGGGGCTGGGGACAGACACAGAACGGCTGGTGGTGGAGCAGCCCAGAGGTCTCAATCTAAGCCTCCATCTTTTCCTTTCAACTGAAGGGTTTCTGGCACAGTGGAGTACAGTAAAGTTCACACAGGGGTTTTTGGGAATGTGGATTTCTTCCGGAATTCTTTATGTAAAGCTTAATTTGCATAATGTAAATTTATGTAAAGTGAGAACGGTCCTAAGATAGAGGGGGCAGTGCTGTTGGGCTCTGCAGCAAGGACAGCTCACAGGTGTTTGGTCTTGATTCTTTCAGTAAATATGAGGCAAGGTTATCTGATTAAAGGGAGGAGATGGAATAAATATAAATATATATATAAATATAAATAAAACCGGAATTAAAGGACGTGAAAACACAAGTGAAGAGAGGGCACCATCAGCAGCAGACCAGGGAGTACAGCGAAGCACTGGGACCCTCTCCCAGACCCGGAGCTCGGGAGGAGGGGGAAGGCACTCACATGGCAGCATCGGCAGCAGCCCAAGGAGCAAAGGGAGCATGTGGGGAAGAGGCGAGAGAGGCCACTGAGCCCTAAGAGGAGGCTGGCCCCGGAGGAGAGCTCAGATTAAAAGAGCTGGAAGGCCCCAAGACAGAACAGAACGCAGAAGAGTGGCAGGGAGCAGGGGCCGGGGCGTGTCTGTTCCCCAGGGAAGGAGGGGCTCAGAAGGAGGGCAAGACCGTGCCTCCTGATGACATCTTCCGTAGAAGCAGTGCAGAAAAACCGTGGGACTGAAACCTACCTCTGCCACTTACTGGTTAGCTGTGCAACCACTCGTATCCCTCTGGACCTCAGTTTCCTCATCTGTAAAACGGGGCTAATATAACACCCAGAATCTCAGAACTGGCCCTAAGTCAAGCCCCGCTGGAACAAGACTCCCCATCACCCCCAGCCTCAGCCAGTGGCCGTTCAAGCAGCCGCCCGAAGGCCTGAGTGAGGGGGGCACCCGCTACTTTCCCCACATTAAGCCTCCAAGAAGCTCCTTGCCCCTGCTCCTAGCTCCGTCCATCTCTCTCAAACGGGCACAATGTTGCTAGCCCAGCCCCCCGAGAAGCGTTTGGTAAAGGAAGTGCTTTGTAAACTGGCAAGCAGAGTTATGGACCGTGTGTCTGGGACCCTAGAGCGGGCTCTCTGCCAGGATGACCCTTCGTGCAGTCCTAAGTCTGGTTTTTCCACGGGAAATGTCTGTCTACAGCAAGGTCTTCAGGCCCCCGCCCTGTGCGCTCTCTCCAGTTCTCCAGGTCTGTGGGCCGAGCCCAGGGGAGGCTAGGGAGGGGGCCTCCCTTCTTCTGAAGCCTTCTGCCCTGGCTCCCAAGATGATGCACCGTATACATCGCTAACGATGGGTATGATGGGAGCCTGAGACACGGAAGAAAAGGCCCAACTCCTAAACAAAGACGGCATCACCCACATCAGACAATCTGCAGCCTGTCCCTCAGGACCAGTGAGCTACACTAACACCCAGAGTCCTGTCTGCAGCTCAGGGAGCAAACTCTCGCAGGTTCTGTCTTTGTCCTAGGGGTCTTCCCTTGGGGGTCTTAGGAGGTCCTGCCATGGTCTGGAGGGCACAGTGGGTTGCCTAAGGCTGAGCAGTGAAGCTACAGCGGCTCAGGCAGGTGTGCCTGAACTCAAGAGGCTGGCCATTGGCCAACAGCTGCTGCTAGCAGAAGCCTTGGCCAAAAGGCCAGGAAATCCCCCCCCACCCCAATTCATAGCTATTTAAGAAGATGTAGAAGGTGTGGCATCAGTGTGAGAAGAAAAGGAAGGAGGACTGAGAGATCACAGATCCTTGGAACGGTGCCACTTTGGAGGAAGTAAGCATCTACAGGGAAAGGGGGAACAGTCTGTCAGAAAACTGGCCCCAACAAGGAGGAATCAAGGTGGCTGTCCCCTTTTCTCACCTCAAAAGCCCTCTTGGCCCCCAGGGGACCTCCTTCCTCTCCAGGGTCAGACAACTCCTCTTACCTAAGCTGAGAGGGGAGCCTCCTCCAGAGAGCTCCTGGGAGCACCGCCTGGTAAACGCTGAACGGCTTGGGGAGGGCCACCTACTCCAGCCACCGCTGTGGGCCCCCCCTCCACATGCCACCCACATCTTCCTACGTTGTCTACCTTAACTGCTGCCACTATGGCCAACCCTGAAGTGATCAGCCTCTGTGAGCTGAGCTCGTTTGGGCCATCATCTCACCCTTTTGGGTTTGGAAGGAGCTGCCAGAATACACCCATCCCTGCCACTGAAAGTTCAAGGCCAGCCCACAGCAGACCATTTGGTGGAGGTCACCTTCTCCTCAGAAAGTGAAGAAGCTAAGAGCCTGGAGGTTCCTGGGAATATTCCAACGGAGTCGTCAAGACGGTTTCTCTCGCCAGAGGACGAAGGCCTAAATGATCTGGCTGTCTTTCGCTGAAGCCTTTGATATATGTGGTCACCATCAAAGCCAAGGAGGACGAAGAATGGAAAAGGTGCTTGGCTCTGGGGCACTGAGCACTCTCAGGGAAGCTGGGAGCAAGGGGAAAGGAGGAAGGAGGACTGGCAGGGACGCATCCTGAAAACCTGCCAGCTGCTGACACCTCTTCGCTCCTAGTGCCTCTGCAATCTGCACTCTGAGCTCTCTCCTCCGGCTTCCGGTCTTCTCACTCGCACTCATAACTGAAGGCCCCCAGCCTGCTCTCCCTCACTCTGCTCTCTTCCATTGAACCTCCACAGCGCTGCCCAAATAACCTTCCTGATAAATGCCACATTCAGGTCACTCTCCTCTTCACAAACCTGGAGTGACTCCCGATGTCAGTCATCAATGCTTACTGACCAACAAGCCATCCCATCTCCAGCAGACCGTCCCCTTGGTCACCTGGCTTCCTCACTGCGTGTCTCCTGGATGCCTTCCTACTGCCAACAAACATGCCCCAAACCAGCCCAGCCAGGAGAGCCCTCTACCCATCTCTCTCATCTCTGTGGGTAGACTCCTTGAGAAGCCATTGACAAGAAGCAGAGCCACTTCTCTCCTCTCACTCTCTGCAGTCTTGATCTGACCTCATCATTCCACCAAAACTGCCTGGTCCTGCTCCCAAGGACCTCTGGGATGCCAAATGCAGCAGCCTTTTCTCAACTATCATTCTCCCTGACCTCTCTGCTACGGTTCATCATCTCCTCCATGGTTCTCTCTCTCCTGGTTCTTCTCCTACCTGTATGACCATGGCTCCTCCTCCAGGTCATGCCCTCTCACTGTAGGTCATGACCCCCAGGCCTCTGTCCTGGGCCCTCTGCTCTTCCCAGTCTGTCCTACTGCACTTGGAAATCTCATCAGCTCTCCTGGTTTGAATGATCATTTCTATGCTGCTAACTCTCAAATCCACTTGTCCAGCCCTAAGCTCTTTGCTGGCCTTCACTCTTTCATCTCCAAGTTAATGTCCTGTAGACGATTAAAACTAAAATGCCCCAAACTTCCTGATTCCCCCCCCCAAACCCTCCCCTCTTCCCAGCCTCCCTCGTACTTTGGAGAGCACCGCCATGCTTCCAGTCCCCCAGCTCATCCCCAACTCCCCCCTCTCAACAACCACATTCAATCAGTCATTAGGTCCTGTCACTCCCACCTTCACGTCTCCTGTATCTGCCTCCTCCTCTCCTCTGACACCTCATGTCTCACCCCACTTCTGGCCATCCTCAAGTCAACTGTCAAAGTGATCTGTCATTGCCTACTCCATAAACTCCATGGCTCCCTACTGCCTCCAGGATGAAATACCAAATGCCCTCACTGGTATGTAAAGCCCTTCCTAACTTAGCCCCCTCCGACTTTTCCTGGCATCAGAATACCTTATTCCCTTCTATGTCCCCTACAATCCAGTGGCCCTGGCCTCCTGCTGGTAACTGACCTTGACGCTCAATCTCCTGAGTATTTCCTTCTGCCTCCTGGCTCCCCCAGCTTTGCCACTTATCCTGCATGCCTCTCATCTGTAGAGAGTTGTTGGTGTGGATTCTTCCCCTACTTGACTGTGAGTTCCTGGAGAAGACAGCCTGATTTTTGCTTCTTTCCATCCCAGAGATTTAGTACAGCACCTGCTTCCTAAGGGCTGGCCGACTGACTGACTACTAAGTGAGTAAGTATCAAGATGGCGTGTGGTCCTTCAACCTCTGTTCACAACTGTGGAGTTGGCATCCAGTTAGCTGGCTTCCCCGCTTGCCTTCAAGCCTTCAGCCTGGCTCACGAGGCTGCCAAAAAGATCGGCTTTTCTCAGAGCCACCCAGCAGCAGCAGTTCTCTGTCTGTACTTGTCTCTCCTTCCTCAGCATCCTGGCAGCTCCTTAGGGCACGGGTGTCCTTTCTGTTTAGACTGGTATGCTGGGTACCAGGCACAAAGGGCAAAGAACATAAGTGTTCCTTTAAGAATAGATCCAAGGAAATGGGCATATTTAGCCTAGAGAGTTTGAGGAGCCCGGAAGGGGTCAGGGGAAGGTCCCAATTATTCCAAATGATCAGAAGTGTTTTCTTGGAGAAGTCAGCTTCCTCTGTTTTCTGTGTATCCTGGGGGGTGGGGGGAAGCCCCCTTGGGCCGACATCTAGGGGAGGCAGATTCTGACTCAACATAAAAGTCCCCTGGCTCTGCTGAAGCCTCTGGCTGGCTCCACGAGGGCTGGGACCAAGTGTTAGTTTTATTTTTCTCTCACTGTCTTCCTGGTAGAGTGATAATTACATCAAATACAATAGATAATTCTGTTGATCAATTGTTTTTCAGTCGTGTCCAACTTTTCATGACCCCATTTGAGGTTTTCTTGGCAAAGACGCTGGAGTGGTTTGCCATTTTCTTCTCCAGTTCATCTGAGAGATGAGGAAACTGAGGCAAACAGTGACGTGACTTGCCTAGGGTCACATAGCTAGTAAGTATCTGAGGCCAGATTTGAACGTAGGAAGATGAATCTTTCTGACTTGAGGCCCAGCACTCTATTTACTGTGCCACCTAGCTGCCCTCAATTAATAATTATATTGGTCCAAACATGGAATTGGAAGCCTTATGAAGCGGCGAGTGCCAAAGCTGGACGGTCCACTTGACAGGGATACTGTAGAAGCAGGCTCCCGAGCACACAGGGCAATAGCCTACATTAGGGGTTCTTAACCTCTTCTGCATTATGATCTCTCTGGAAGTCTGGAGAAGCCTATAGACCCCTTCTCAAAATGCTTTTCAAGCATAGAGTAAAATTCAAAGACTTAAAGGAAACCAATTATAGTGAGATACAGTTACCAAATTTTTTTTTAACAAAGGTTCCTGGTCCCCTGGACCGGAGGATCTCTTCCAGCTCCTGGAGTCAATGATTCAATGACAGTATGGAGAGTAGAGGGGGAACGGTCAGTCAAGAAAAGTCCTATGGGGGGCAGAGGGGAGGGACCTAAAAACATCAATGGAAGGTAATGATGTCCCTAATTTTTTCTTTAAAGCTGTTAGCAATCAATCACCAGGGATAAGCCAGGGAGTCTCAAGGCCAGGCAGACACAAGTGGAGGTTAGGAACCTGCTAAGACTGAGCACATTTCGCCTGGGGTGGGTGTTTGTGATTTCCCTCCCATCAGCACTCAATCCCCGCACCGAAGCTGAGGCCGCCCTCTCACCACCAGCTGCAGCAGCTGAGAAAGGCCTGATGCCAAGGCCAGCATTACCTGGAGAGCCTCCCTGACTGCTGGGCCAGGCTTGGTACCACTGGTCTTCACTTCGTTATGGAACTGGGGCCTGATTTCCTTCTGGCCTAGGAGGCCCTCCCAGACCTTGTGCCCCCAGCAAAGGCTTGGGGGTGGGAAGGTTCCCTCTGTTCCATTACGGGGCAGCAAAAAAGAACTTTCTAGAGCCCTGTCTTCCTAACGTCCAACTTAGTAAGGCCTGTGGCTGAAGCTGTAGCATCTCTGCATTCCTGAGGAGAACAAGGCTCCAAACGAGATTCCACCTTGTGATCTGCAGCCTCACTGTGCTCCATGGTGAGTCAAAAGCCGGAGGCCCAAGAGGCCCAAGGTTCATACGAGAGCAGAGCCCCTGCTGCCCAAAGATGAAGCTTGTTCACAGAGGCTACAGCCTTCTCATCAGGTTCTACCACCTCCTCTGACAGGAAGAAGCAGGAAGAAATAACACGCCCCAAGTAGTCCCCGAGAATAAGTCCCAGAATGAAGAGGAAAGCAGGCTGGGCCCTGAACGGGGGTGAGAACGGGAAGAGCACAGGCAGCTCTAGAGTGCCTACTATGTGTCAAGTGCAGCACTACGTGTTTTACAAATATGATCTGACTGGACCCTCACAACCAGCACCACCCCAACACAAAAAGGCAAGATTCAAGATGAGGATACTGGGAAGTGGGTGGCCTGCCTCAGAGACCATACTGGCTTAGCTGTGGCACGGCCCCTCTCCGACCCTCCCCTCCCTCATCCGTGAGGTCATCCACTGGGCGCCTGGGAGGTGAGGAGCCCAAGAGTCTCAGTCCATTGATGACTGTGAACACTGAAGGCCACAAAAACCTGGACCTGAACATGAATCTCCTGACATTTACTCAGATGCCCCTCAGACAAGGAGGTGGAAGACACCCCCTTCTAAAAAAGAGGGCGAAGGATTTGGGGATGTGCGGGCCTTGGTTCAGACTGACCACTTAGCGAGAGATGCAGGAGACAGTCTTCGGCCCCTGACTTCACGTGCCCCGGGAACCAAGTCAGAAGGCTGGAGGGGAGAACTTGCGCTAAGCTGCCTCACGCCCCCAGTGGGGAGCTCAGTCTGCTGGCCTTCAGCTCACAGGGTGCTCTCAACACTCCCACGGACTTCAAACAACATGAGCCTCAAAGGAAAGTCTAAGCTAATGTTCCAGCTCAGACCCTGAACATGGGACTACATTAAGGGTAAGCACGAAACCTTTCGGTCCAAAGAAGGCTCAGCGACTTTGAATTGCCAGGCCATGTAGTTCACAGACCCCGCAGTGCTGGAGTCGCAAGGGCCTGGAGAGCGCGGAGAGTTCACCTCAAGTACAGACCTGAAGAAAGTAAAGCCGACAGAAAATGAGGGACTGGCCAATGTGGCTGTCACGGCGAAGTCACCAGCGGAGCCGGCGCTAACACGGCTGGCACAGCAAAGTCACCAGCGGAGCCGGCACTAACACGGCTGGTACAGTGAAGTCACCGAGGGAGCTGGTTGGTGGCTGGCACGGTGAGGTTACCAGCAGACCTGGCACTAACGTGGCTAGCATGATGAAGTCACCTGGGGAGCTGGCACTAACGTGACTAGCATGGTAAAGTCACCAGGGGAGCCAGTGCTAATGTGGCTGGCACGGTGAAGTCACCAGGAGAGCCGGCGCTAACATGGCTGGCACGGAGAAGTCACCAGGGGAGCCGGTGCTAATGTAGCTGGCATGATGAAGTTACCAGTGAACCTGGCACTAACGTGGCCGGCACGGTGAAGTCACCAGCGGAGCCAGCACTCCAAGTCAAATCTCCTGACTCCACTCCAGTCTGTGTGAATCCACAGAGCAGACTGGTAACCCAGCAGGGCCTTCTCCAGCTCCTGTGCTGTTCTCTGGGGGGCAGGGCCAGTTCAGGGACAAAGGGACTTGCTTGCCTTGGAGTTTGACTCCTCAGTGTTTCAGTGATCATATGCCAAATGCCATCTTCATCAACAACAGGCTTTGTGGAAGCACCTACTGTGTGCCAGGCACTGTGGGGACATGAAAAGAGGCAAAGGACAGCCACGGACCTCGAGGGGCTCCCAGTCTAGTGGGGGACCCAACGTGGCAACAGCGATGGACCAGCGGGCTCAGGTCATCTCGAAGCCTAATGCCATCTAACTCTATGTCCCAGGGCTCCCCGGGCACCCTCTGCTCTGCTGCACTTGGCCGGGCTGCTGGGAAGCCAGGAAGAAGTGTCTCAGGTGCCCAGGTAATTCAGCCCACACTTAGCATCACTTCCTGGGCCTCTCTCCTCCATTCCCCTTCACTTTCTTTGGTCTACTCCAGACATGTCAAATGAGTTGGCTGCAAAATTCCCAGTGTGGCCCAACCAGATTAAAATGCAGTTAGGAAATGTGCAACAAAAGAAACACAGATAATGCTAATTTGTGGTTTTCTACTTCACTCTGTGACAGCAGGGACGAATTCTACTTGAGTTTGATCACCCAACACTTGCCCAGATGATCACACAGTGAGTCAGTTACCTCCTGACGTACCCAGAGTAGACAAAGAGCATGTTCGGGGGACACCGAGACCCTGGGATGGCCACCTGAGGGATGAGCCCAGGGCACATCTTACCTTGGTCAGTTTTGGTTGCTGGCTTCCAGTTTTCAGCACTAATTACCGGCAGACAGACCTGCCCTTTTTCATCGATGTTAGGGTGGTAAATCTTTGTTTTAAAAGTGATCTTAGGTGGTTTGAATGGATACTCTGCTGGGAAGTTGATTTCGATTCTGAAGGCTCCCTTGTCATATGGAGGGTTGTCCTATGAAGAGAGACAGAGAGAGATTGAAGGAATGGCTAGTCACAAAATCAGCTAAGTCTGAACAGATCTGATACGTGGATAATGTAGATCAGCGGGATTTTAACTTGTCAATTTGGAAAGCTCTGATGAATGCAATTTAAAAGTCAAGCATTAAATAGTTCAAAGGGAAAGATTCAGCTATTTCATATAAGTAAACTCAGTAACATTAAAAACGAACTAAATAAATCCCCATCTAATGCCAAATCTCCTTCATCACTAGGCTCAAATTGAAGTGGTATTAGGCCAAGGAAGCAGTGCCTCTAGCTTTCAAATTCTTTTCCAAATCAAGAGAGCAAGTGTTTGAGTGAAAGTGTGAGGCACACAGATTCTCTCCAGAAGTTGTGATGGTCCTCACTGGTCAGGAAGCTCGAGGAGGGCAGGGGCTGGAATAGGCCCTTCAAATAGCAAACCTTCTGCTCAAGGTTTGCAGACCGACTTCTTCGCAGCACTAACCCAGATCCCAGCAGCTCCTATGTCAACAGACCTCTGGAGTATGCGGAGAGCTTTGGGATGACTACCCAAGGGGCAGCCCACCTCCATCAATTTTGGTTCTGGCACCTTATTCCCAGTACTAGGCACCCACAACTGTGTCCTATTTCATTAATGGAAATCAATGTGATCTTTGGTAGTCAAAACATAAGGAAATCAATGTGATCTTTGGTAGTCAAAACATAACAGGAAAAGCAAAGCACCAAGAGCAGGAATGACCTATGGCTGTTACACAGCTACCGAGCGCTGGAGCCAGGACCTGAAGGCCAGCTTTTTTCAAGGACACCATCTTGCTGCCCATAGGCTCTGGCTTCCTTGAGTAAAGAGTGACTCAGAGGATAGGTTCTAATATCATGTGGCAAAAACTTCACAGACAGAACAAGGTCCCTGATGGGGATATAAGTAGTGTTGTTAACCTTCCCCTCTCGACATATGGCCTGGGACCCCCTGGCCCCCCTTTTTTTCTCCTTGAGGTCAAAGGGTTAGATGCCAACTGCTTCTTTAAGATATCCACCATCACAACCTTCCCATCTGGGAAGGTATTCTCCTCCTAGCACAGCACAGTAGGAAGAAAGAACCCTGAATTCCAAGTCAAGAGACCATCTTCGAGTATGTGAAGGGCTGACCTGTGGGTCTGCTGTTCCACTTGACCCCAGAGGACGGAATCAGGAATAATGGGAGGAAAGTTGCCAAGAGGCAAATTTAGGCTTGAAGTCAGGCAACACCTTCTAACAATTAGCACTACCTCCAAATGAAATGGACTGCCCCAAGCGGGGGCTGGTGCTCAAGCTCTCAACATCATCATATTAAGAATAACCACAATGATAATCATAATTACAGGAAGCATTTATTTAGTGCTTTAAGCTTTACAAAGTCCTTTACAAATATAGCCCATTAGACCTCTGTAGGTTTTACAGATGAGGAAACTAAGGCACAGATGTTAATGAAGTCACCTAACTAGAGGTGTCTGAGGATAGATAAGAACATAGGCCTTTCTGACTCCAGGTCCAGTGCTCGAGGCTGTCTCTGGGGAGGAAGGTTGGGTAAACAGTGATGCTGTCAAGGGGATGGACCCTTCCAACTCAGGGATCCTCCAAGTCTTGGCTCTTCCACTGACTGAATACCATCGAGTAAATCATCTTTCCCTCTCGGGAAGGGCCATCACCTCTTCTGGAGAGAATCTGTGTGCCTCACACTTTCACTCAAACACTTGCTCTCTTGATTTTGAAAAGAGTTTGAAAGCTGGAGGCACTGCTTCCTTGGCCTGATACCACTTCGATTTGAGCCTCGTGATGGAGATTTGGCATTAGATGGGGATTTATTTAGTTTGCTATTAATGCTACTGAACTTGCTTCCCCATCCGCAGAATGACTCCCTAAAGCCTCATCCAGCTCTATATACTATGCTCCCTTGCCTTGTTGTCTCTGAGAGGTTGTTTCTCTGCTAGCAGTGACGGAGAAACGCTTAAAGATAGCAAGAGAAGAATACAAAGTTCTAAGAAGTGTTGAAAAGGCCTGATTAGGAAATTATTCTAAGGGCAAGGCCCTGCGCTAGAGACGGAAGTGTGTGTTGGTGGGATGAGCAGGAGACAGAGAACACAAGATGCACCCCTCCATCTTTCTCTCCAGCATGGAGCCCTTTCCCCAACTCCAAACTCACAATCACGGCCCCCCCCAAATCTCGCTCTTACATCTGGACTTCAGTTCTTTGGAGTGGGCCAGCAGCCAGGGCCTGTCACCTGCTGAAAATCTCAAAGTTCTCTCTGCCTGCCAGCAGCCTGACATCCAGTTACCAAGCTCAGCTACCCCCAGTCCTGGCCTGCCCAGACCATTCACCTCCTAGGCAGCCAGAAGTAGAGAAATGGCTTGTGGGGCCCAAGAGATGTCCCGTGACCTGAGCCTCAGTCTCTACCGTCAAGAAAGGCGGCTGAACCAGATGACCATGTTCTGGCTGAGTTGGTCACTCCTCTACTATCATCTTTCAATAGGTCCTTATTTTCCTACTAAATGAAAGAGCAATTAAGACACTGCACGATCTGGTGCCAGCCTACTTCTCCAGCCTTATAGCTATATTATTCTCCCTCACGAAGGAAAAGGAACAAGCATTTGTTAAGTGCCTCCTGTGCTCCAGGCACTGAAATGTAAACTGATCCCCATTTTACAGTTGAGGAAAGTGAGGCAGACAGAGGTGAAGTGACTTGCTCAGGGCCACACAGCTACCAAGTGTCTAGAGGTCACATCTGAACTCAGGGCTTCCTGCCTCCAGAGGCAGCACCCCAGCCACCGTCCCCGTTAGCTCCCTCTACAATCAAAGCAAACCAGACTGTTTTCTTCTCCTAATACAGACCCAACGCGATACACGTCCTGCAAGCCATTGTTCACTGTTTCCCGTGCCCATCCCACATGGATGGATTGCTGCTCTTCCATTAAAGCCCAAATCCAATGTCACCTCTAGGTATCAGAGTCACCACTTCTCCCCACCTCCAAAGCTACTCATGACCTTTTTCACCCTCAGACTTCTCACAGAACTTTTATCACACTGGGCCAGCCTCCATGAAGCTAAACATCACAGTTGCCCCTCAGTCCCTAGCATTACTACTTGTACGCATGTTTGCTGGGAATAGCAGCCGTCTGAGAATTGAATGAGAAACGTAAGGAGCGAGGTCATGTCTAGCTGTGGGGTTCGAGGGGCTCAAAAGAGATGCCCTGAGAGGGGCAGGTAGGTGGCGCAGTGGATAGAGCACTGGCTCTGGAGTCAGGAGGACCTGAGTTCAAATCCAGCCTCAGATACTTGACACTTACCAGCTGTGTGACCCTGGGCAAGTCACTTAAAACCAACTGCCTCATCAAAAAAAAAAAAAAATATATATATATATATGACCTGAGCTAGGCCAGGAGTGAAGAGCAGGCCTAGACACACACACACACACACACACACACACACACACACACCCAATCTGGTGCTGAAATATATCAATTTCACCAGGGAAACAAGTAAGGGAGGGAAGGCATTCCCGAGGATAGCGCCAGGGAACACTCACAAGGAAAACAAGCTTCCTGCCCTGAAGGGTGGATGATGAGGGAGAAGAGAAAAGCAAACAAGACTCTAAAGAGTGCCCACCCATGGTGAAAATGGCAGCAGACAGGGAATGTAACGGGGCTGGCGCCACATTATCAAAATGATGACAAAAAGGAGAGTGGCAAATCGGGGCAGCGCTAACTGAGGCAGAAGGAAAGGAGCCGAGAAGAGCGATGGCAACAGAGACCGGGAAGGCCGAAGCCCTGGGCCTCCCCTCCTGCCACGTGGCGGAGGGACCTGAGCAGGACAGAGAGACGCACAGGGGACGTGGACTCCACTGGACCAGGCTTCTTCTTCCTTTTTCTCAGGCTTTTAACTGGGGATGGAGGAGGGAGATGCCAAAAGAGGAGAGAGACTGTCAGACAGAGACAAAGAAAGAGAAGGAGCCACTGACATGTTTCTCTTTTCTCGAGAAGCAACAGAAGGAAGATCAGAAGGGAGCACAAACAAGCAGGACGGTTCTGAAAATAACACGTGGGCTCGAAATGCTTCTGAAAAAAGCGAGCCGCCTGAGAGGGAAGCACAATACCCTTGACGAGCTGCTCCGCGCCTGGAAATATTCTGTTCAGGCATTTAAGTTCACAATAAAAGATGAAAATTAGAAAGAACTCTCCGTGACCACGATTCTATTAAGTGAGTTCACAATACATAATAAAGCTCCCAAGTAGCTCCCGGAACCTGGCCCAGGAGAAAGCGTGAGGGTCTCACTAGAGACAGCCTCAGCCTCTGGGCAAACTTGGCCTCAGACAACAACTGTCTCTGGGACTCTGGCCACAGCCCTGGCTCCTCCTCTGTACCAGGCAGTCTCCCAGGCCCCTACAGGTCCTCGGTCTACTATGCTTGGTTCAAAGCACTAAGCTGGGCACAAAGGCTAAAAGGACTGCATCCTTCAATGAGTTCAAATGTGCAGTGCATTGGGCTCTGTACTTTCAGCCAAGAAGACCTGAGTTCTGATCCTGCTTCAGCTACTTAATAGCCGAGTGACTCTGGGCAAGTCATTTAGCCTCTCGAAGCCTCAGTTTCCTCATCTGTAAAATGAGGGAATTACACTCAGTGAACTCAAGTCTCATTTCCAATTCTAATCTATGATACTATGTTTCCAATAAGATGCATCAGCAGATAACTTTAATAAAGCAGGCCTCAGATTTTCCAGTATCAGAACAATGACTGAAGGCCCTTCTCCCCAAAGAGCTTCTGGGTAGGTTATACCTACCAAACATTCACTGCATCAGAAATTAAAATGCCTTCGTATGATCATGAAAACAGTTTTGACCCCCTAAAGTAGTCGAGGGGACACGTTTTGAGAACAGCTGCTACACGTCAATGTCTGGTACGCATAAGCGGAAGGCCAGGATGTTCCAGGGACCTGCTGCACGCACAAACAGAGGCTGACTGTACAGTACTACAGTGTGCTGCTCCACCACTGAGAGTCCTAAATGGCACAGGACAAGTACAAAGCAAAGGGCGTGTGCCTTCATGAAGGAAGTGGCTTTCGCAAGGCCTCTCCATGCGCCTGACCATGCCCGATCAAAGGAGCAAAGGCCAAAGAACGGCAACTCAGAGGCTCGAATCTGGGGCAGAGCTGGCCGGCCAGTGAGGTGGCTGCAGGGACTGGCAGAAGGACAGAGGATGAAGGGGCAGAACCCTGAGAACAGCACGAGGGAGTTCCCTGGAAGCTAACTCTGGCTCAGGGAGAGGAAGAGCCTTCTTCTACTCAAGGCCATCCATCAAGGCTGCCCAGAGAAGCGAGTTTGCCAGTCGGGGGCAATAGCCACGGGCACCTGCAGGGATCTCTAAGGCCCCTGAAGGGTTGAGAGCCTCCACCAGCAGCACTTCCTGGGAGGAACAGCTCAGCTCACCACAATTTGAGCTGGGGCCTCTTCCACTTTCAGCAGCTTATATCTGAGAGGATGATGCAGAAGGATGAGCTTTTAAAATTCAGATCAAACTCATATCAAAACTCAAATCCCCCGAGGCGTTTCAGGCAGTTGGCCCCACCCATCATGGCCCCTTTGCTTCCCTGTAAAGAGCTCTGACCTGGGGGGCAGAAGACTCTGTGACCCTTGGCAGGCCCCCACCCCACTCTCTAGGCTTCAGTTTCACCAGGTGTAAAGTGGGGGCCTCCTCCCCAGTTCCTGGCAGTCCCAGAACACAGGGGAACCACTGAGTGGTGGAAGAGCCACCACCAGGGGGCACAAAAGGAGTGTGGCTGCTTACAGGACTCCTTCCAATGAGATGGGAAGCCCCTTGGTCCCCGCGGGCACTCTCCCTTAACCACCCATCTAACCGAAGGGCTTGTGGACCTTGCCACAGCTGCACCCCTGGGGCTGCCAGGCCTTTCCCCAGGCCCTGTGTCTTCTCCTTCAACTTGATCATCTGGATGCTTCTAACTGCGTACGCGTGCTTGGCCCACAGGGGTCGCTCACTGAATGCTTTTCATTCCTTCCCTGCAATGCCCCCACACTATTCCCGCTCCCCCTGTGGAAAGACACAGGACAAGGCCTTCTCTTGCCCACCTGGCAGCATATCTCCTCCCAACCTGTCCACTACCAAGGGCCGTGGGAGCTCTGGATGGGAGGAACCAGAACAGGGCCTGGCAAGCAGCATCGTGGGCAGACAAGGCCCAGCTCCCGCCAATCAGCATCTTCAAACTAGCTTTCCTGCACTTTGTACCAATGACCATCACGTTCTTCCAAGACTTGGCTGGGCAGCACCTAACGGAGCTTTAGTGGGTTCAGGAACAGACCTCCATGCCATTGAGATTTACTAGATGAGTACCTGAGCCAAGACACACTCTATTCACTCACTGGAGGATCACTTCCTCCCCAAACCCCCACGGAAGGAGGGGGCCCAGGCCAGCCACAGCTTCATTTCCCCCCAGCTGCACTCCTCTGGTCTTTTCCACCAGCCCCAGCCCACCGGCTACCTTCCCTTCTCAGGCCCCTACTCCTCAGCTTCCTGCTATGTCGTCTTCCTCCGTTAGATTGGAAGCTCCTTGAAGGAAGGGCTTCTTTTTCCTATTTCTATCTCCAGCACTTAGAGCTGACACACAGTAGGCATTTAACAAATGGCTGCAGACTGACTTTACCTAAAATTATACCAATGTATCATTAATGCATTTGGGTTAACAAGCATGCCTGGGACAGGTGCCCTGCGAAGTTCTCTTGGCCCTGTGCTGTCTGATACCATTGTCGACAACTTGAAAGGAGGCAGAGATGGCATGTTTGCTACAGGGAAGGATCAGGAAACAAGTCCACACCCTGCCACTAGGTGAAGGCAAGATGGTGGAGTCAAGATGGCAGAAAGAACTGAGCATTTCTGCTGAGCTCTCCCAACCCAACCCACTAAACAACTTTTTAAAAATGCCTCATCAGATTCTGAGAGGAACTCCAACACCTACAAGCAACTGTATTTCATTCTGCCAGCTTAGAGGACTGACTGAGAGGTCTGCCTGCTGCGCCAGCCGTGGAGCCTGGAGATAGCGGCAGCACAGCCCTTAGTGTCTACAGACGGGAAGGGAACTAAATACTTGGTCAGAAAGGTATTACAGAGGACCTCTGCACTAGGGGCAGAACCAGTGCCAGCTGGTAGCTTCTTTACCCATTACTCAGGGTGGAGAACAGTTACAGTCTGTGGTCACAAGGGAGCATAGGTCCAGAGCACAAAGCAGGAGGACAGTGACCAAACTCTTCCTGGATCACATCACTTTGGAAGTACCGAAAACTTACAGGCCCCCCAGATCGAGCCATCGCTCCCACATCAGTGAACAGAGCCCAACTGTAACATAAATTCTAAAGTCAAGAAATGAGCTGGAAAAATGAACGACAAAAAAAAAGCCTGACCAAGGAAGCTCAGGACACAAACTAAGAAGACAATGACATGAAAATATATACAAGCTAAGCCTCAAAGAAAAATGGAGATTGGACGTATGCCCAAAAAGAATCACTAGAAGAGAATTCACTGAGATTTAAAAAGAAAAAAAAAGGAGCAAAACATTATTTTAAAAATCAAAGAAGAAAGGCAGAGGAAAAACTGAGAAAATAAATGAGACCAATGCAAGAAAATTATGAACAGAGAATTAAAGCTTGCTCTAAAAGAGATACAAAACCTCCCTGAGGAAAAGAACTGCTAAAAAATTAGAACTGGTCAAATGAAAGCTAATGACTCCATGAGACATCAAGAAACAATTAAATAAAGTCAAAGACTGAAAAAAAAATAGAAGAAAATGTGAACAATCTCACTGGAAAAATAACTGATCTGAAAAACAGATTGAGGAAACATAATTTAAGAATTATTGGACTACCTGAAACTCACGATAAAAAAAAAAAAAGAACCTAGACATCAATCATATTTCAAGCAATTACGAAGGAAAACACCAGCCGTGGTCATCTCTTCCTCCAGACATGGCCCTACTAATCACTGTTATTTAATCTCTGTTCCTTCGCTTTGCTCCTTTTAGGTAAGTATTCTATCTAGTTAGCTGACTTCTGGTATATCACAGAACCAGAGAGCAAAACAGAAATTGAAAGAATCCATCTATTACTTCCTGGAAGAGATCCCAAAATGAAAATTCCCAGGAATAGTAAATCTAAATTCCAGAGCTCTTAAGTCAAGAAGAAGATACTGCAAGCAGCCAGAAAAAAACAATTCAACATGTGGCCCTATAGGTCCTCAAGTGTGGCCCTCTGACTGAATCCAAACTTCAAAGAATAAATCTGAGGAACCAGAGGGCCACATGTGGCCTCGAGGCCACAGGTTCCCCACCCCTGACCGAGAATAATCTAAATACTACAGGGGGAAATGTGGACATCTAATGAAATAGAGGGCTTTCAAGCATTCGTGATGAAAAGACCAGAGGTGAATAGAAAATCTCACATTCAAACACAAGACTCAAGAGAAGCATAAAAAGGTAAACATGAAAGAGAAACCATAAAGGACTTAATACTAAACTATTTACATTCCTATGTGGGAAGATGACACATGTAACTATTAAGAATTTCCTTCGGGTAGTTAGGAGGAGTCTACAAAGTCCTACACGGGCAGGAGGAGTCTATGTTGGGATGATCTCAAAAAAAGAATGGAAGGGTGAGAAAGAAGGGTTTACTGGGAGAAAAGGAGGGGAGAGAAATAATGGGGAAAATTTTCACGGAAGAAGAGGTGTATGAGAAAGAGATCTTACAACGGAGGGGAAAACTGGGAGAGCAGACAATGCTTGAATCTCACTCTTATCTGGACTGGTTCAGAGAAGGAGCAGCAAATATACACACACAGCTGGGTATAGAAATTCATCTTACCCAACAGGAAGTAGGAGGGGAAGGGGCTAATTGAAGTGTAAGGGGTAGTAAGGGGGTGGTTAGATTAAGGGAGGCAGGGATGAAAACCTGACTCTGCCACTCAACCAGTCCATCTCTCTTGGGGCTTGGTATGCTCATTGAAATGGAGATAATAATACCTACACTAACTCAAGAGTTATTGTAAAGAAAGAGCCCTGCAAACTATAAATCACTTTAGAAATGGGAGAGATCGTGCTTGTCATGTCAGTTAAATGACATAAAGTGGGGAAGGACAGCTGATGTATCACATGAAAGAGCAGGAATCCAAAATGATATTGGGCAAGTAGGATGTTACCGCTAATAAAATTAAACTTATACTGAGATAAATGAAAGTTCACAAAACCAGCTGCACAAAGTAGAAAAAGGGGTTAGTGTGTACTGGTTATCATTCATTTGAACTGGAGAGCTATGGAAGGAAGCCCAATGAGGCCACAGGGCAATAAGCCAAAGGAAAAAAAACTAAGGGGATTAAGAGCTCCATTCCCAGCTATGGTAAAGATGGAAAGAAGGGAGTGTTAGAACAGGGGTCCGAGTTCCCTAAAGGCCTTTACTTGGTGTGCTGATCAAGCCTAATCAATGGCGGTGTTTAGATGGCAAATGCTTCACAAAATGTCCTATCTCACCTGATCCTCACAATAATTCTGTGAAATCGACGCTATGATTTTCTTCATTTTATAGGTGGGAAAACTTAAAGCCCAGAGGTTAACTTTCTTACCCAGGGTCACACTTAGTAAGAGCCTTAAGGTCTTCCTGAATCTCCAGCCCAGTGCTCTATCTCTGTGCTGCCTAGTAACCCCATAAAATTAAAAAGGACTGTCACCTGAGATGCCATCTATTCCAATCCTTCCATTTTACAGATGAGAAAATGGAGGCGCCAGGGTTACATGACTGCTGTATAGTCATACAAGCAGGGAGTGGTAGAACTAGGATTTGAGTCCGGGGCTTTAATCTCAAGCCCTGTGATCTTCCCACTATTCCACACGGGGTAAATGTCAGGAGAAGAGGGACTGGAGAGGGGAGAGACTTGTAGGAGGGTGACCAATGGGCAGGGCCAGAACTAGGGTGGTGGCCACAAGTAAAGAAAAGGGGAGGGCCATGAGAATTGCTGTGGGGGCAAAGTCCACCAGATCCACTGGGTCGGGGAGATGTGGATGAGGGAGGGCTGGATGGCAGTGACACTGACAAAGACAGGCATGTTCCAGAGAGTGGCTTTGGGGTGAAAGACACACCTACAACTGCGCAGGACGCAGACCGTGCCGACCTCTCAAGCTGCACTGTCCTGGAACCCCAAATTCCCATTTCCCTTTACTCTCTCCCCAACTTGCGCACTCGAGCTCCCAATGCATTACCCAACTGCAACTGCCCACCCCAAAGCCCCCAAGTTCTCTTCAATGCCCAACCTGATGGTCGCTCTTCACTCCTCATTCTGTGTGATGCCACTGGCTGCCCTTTTCCTCCCGGATCCTTTCTCCTGGCTGACTACCCCCTGCCCATCTCCACTGCTGGCTCTTCATTCATATCCCTCCTGCCACGTGTGGACGTTCCTCCAGGAGTTCCTGAGCCATCTTCTCACTCCACGCTCTTCCTGGTGACCTGATCACCAGGGTTTAATTATCACAGATAATTAAAAGGGTTTAATTATCACAGATCGATATACCCTACCCTAGGCTCCTGACTGAGCTTGAGGGCCTCATCAGTAACTGCACACTGGACAGAGCTGTTAGCTAGTCACCCCGTCCAGCCACCCTGGACAGCTACAGAAGTCTAGGGCCGCAAAGCTATTAAACTGTGTGCGCCCTTCGGCCCAGTGATACCACCTCAAAGGGACCAATGAAAGAGGGAAGAGATACAGGTATGCAAAAATATTGATGGCACCTCTGTGGCAAGATGAAGAACTGGATCAGGTTCCAGGGGAATGGTTGAACAGGTGATGGTGCACGAATGTGATGGACCTGGTCTACTGATTATAAGAAATGATGAAGATGATGAGGATGGTTTAAAAAAACAAAAACAAAAACAGGAGATTTATATGAATGAATGCAGATGGATCGGGAAAACAATCTACACAACAACAACAATAATGTAAAGACATACAACTCCAAAGACTTCCGAACTCGTATCACTGACCAGCCACAACTCCAGAGGACTCATGACGAGACATTGTACCCACCTCCTGACAAAGAGTTAATGGAGATAATAACAGGACCTGCCCCCCCGCCCCAATGAGATCCTAATTGGAAAGCACTCGGCACAGCGCCCGGCACAGTGTGGAGGGAGGACGGGAATATGAGAGACCTGAGAGGAGAAGAGGGATGAAGACCTCACAAAGGTAGGCGCTACGGGAGTGGAGAGAAGGGAGCAGACGAAAGAGATTTTGGTTGTTGGTCAGTTGTTTCAGACTCTCCGTGACCCCACTTCTCGACAGAGATACTGGAGTGGTTTGCCATTTCCTTCTCCAGCTCATTTTACAGATGAGGAAACTGAGGCAGACAGGTGACTTGCCCAGGGCCACACGAAATTTTAGCTATTTTTATTACTGTTGTCATTACTGGATATGGCCAACACAGGAATTTATTTTGCTTGACTCCACCTGCTTAAAATAGGCGTATTGTTTTTTTTTCTTGCTTTTCCAATTGGAGGGAGAAGGAAGAGAAGGCAGATCTCTATTTGAAAAAAAAAATTAATTAAAAAAAAATCATGAAAGGGAAAATTTCAGAGAAACCAGAGATAAATTGTATGAACTGATGCAAAGTGAAGTGAACAGAACCTGGACAACAATTTAAAGAATAACACAGTAAAGGCAAAGACCTTTGAAAGACCTCAGAACACTGATCAATGGCAGTGAACAACCATGATTGCACAGAATGACGAAAGAGCACACCAGGTAGCCCTGGTGGCAGTGAATTCAAGATGCAGAGCAAGGCTTACGGGCCAATGTGATCTTTTTGTTTACTTGATAATACATATTTATTATGAGGGTTTTTCTTTTTCCAATTGCATGGTTAAGGTAGAAGGAAGAGAAGATGAATGTTTGTTAACTGACAATAAAATATAACTTTTAAAAAATGCCTTCCCTTTCCCGGGCCCAACGATCTCTGAGGTCCCTTCTGAGCTGAAGAATCTATGTTTCTGTGAAGAATTCAATTCCAAGAGACACATGCCGAACACTTACTCCATCATTCAATGCCCAGGTGCCAGGCTTTGGTTCTCGAGAGGAGTTAGAAATGTACACCAAGAAGTAGACGAGCAGACAGAAATAGGAAAGTGGAACCAGATTTTATGAAGGGGATCCTTTTATGACGGGGATTTGTTCTGGGAAGTTTGGATTCAGTCAGAGGGCCGCGCCTGAGGACCCAGAGGGCCACAACGTGGCCTCGAGGCCGCAGGTTCCTCACCCCTGCTCTAGACAAAGGACTGCTAGTGCAGGGAAAGGAGGGATCACTTTCAGCCTGGGTGACAAGGGTGAAGGCGTATGTCAAGGAAACTTCCAGGAGGAGAGGCCACTTGACCTGGCCTCAACACCAGCTGGAATGGAAATAAATCAAACTTGAGAGAAAAGGTCATTCCAGGCAGACCAAAAAATGTGCATCGGAGTCAAGCCCAGATCGAGAGGGTGGGGTGCTCCTGGGGAGCAGCAAAGCCATCCAGGCTGGCCAAAAACTGCTCACTCACCACAAGCTCGTGCTATTCTCTGACTCCTCCTGCCAGCACACACATTGAAGCCATGGCAACTTTCATGTCTGAGGAATGCACAGGGCCTTTGCTTGATAAGGGCCTTGCTGAGGGAGCCTGACCTGGGCAAGGGGGCAGAATTCACTAGAATCCCTCAAAAGGGGCAATAAATTCTTCATCCAAAGGGGATGAAGTAGCCCACTTGCTGTATTGAATAAAAGTGTTCTGTCCCAGCTGTTACATGGGAGGACATTCAAGGCGAGTGCCAGGGAGCACAAGAGTCCTAGGTCTTCTTCTGTCACCAATCAGCTGGAGAACTTTGGCTAAGTTGTTTCAACTCTCCACCCGTAAAAAGGGGACGTAGTCACGAGGCTGAAGATCTCTTTTTGGCTCTGACCTTAGACATCACCGAGTCAAACAACCGTGGTTAGCCAAAGTCCCACAGAATTCTAAGGGGAGTGGTATCCCAGGCTAAGAGAGTGGAAGCAGGCACTCACAGGCAGACTCAAGGCAGAGTGCTGGTGTGTTTGGGGTGGAGATTGGGGGAGAGAGGAGTTAAGTGGGGACAACCCTCTGACACAAGGACAGTGAGGGACCACTTCTTATAAGTCCAGCGTCCTTGTAGAGAGTGGATTGGATGACCTTAAGGAGAACACGGAACTTAAATTAGCCCCATGACACACTTGGGGGGACCGTGAAGAGACCAGTTTTAATGGAGCCAAAGGCTGGAACTGGGAGCTAATGACAAAGAAGGCCTAGGTGGACAGTCCTGTGAAAAAAAGCCAAAAAGCCATCTGAGGTATCTGGCCAGAAGCCAAAAGACGCTGTTGAAGGAGTCTCTCCACACCATCCCATCGATGGCGTAGAAGCCTGCTTCCCCTTCAGACAGCATGTGACGGCTCGTTCTCCTCTGCCTATCCCTCGCTACCCCTGGGCTGTTTCAAGCCACAGTGAGCTCAGGAACAAGTTCTCCTGGAGGTGCTGGACAACTCCTCCTTTGGATGTTCATAGAGAGCTTTCCTGCTTAGGTAGGGGCTGGGCTTGACTGGAGGGCCCTTCCAACTTTGAGCCAATAACTGGAAAAGGCATGAACAGCAGGTAGAGCCTGATTAGAATAGTCTGGCCTGAGGCAATACAGATCTGATTTAGTGTGGTGGCAATGAGGCTGGAAAGAGACAGGGAATACTTCACTTTAATTTGAAAATCTGATCTCATTTAAACATCAGCTATTGGTTCATTTCTCCAGAAAAACAGAAAGAACATAGTTAAAACCTTGACTGAGGTTTTAAACACTCTGGGCAGTTGGGATAAGTGGGAAGATTACAAAGATTTCAAGTACTAGGAGAGACTGTGAGCATTAACTATAAAGTTAATATCAATCAGGGTCAAATGCCGGCTCACATGTCTAAGTGTATCAGTGCCAGAGCAAAAACACATAAAGAGAAAGAAGTTCTGCTGGGAAATGTGAAAAATGTAATGTTCACGATCCTTCCACAAATCGGTGATCTCATCCACGTGTGGACTCTGCTCTCCGACGGTTCAATGGCAACCTCTCCATGCCTGCTTTTCCAGTAGGACTGTCATTAAGTATGTATAAAGGACCCCTGCTGTGCCAGGCTGTGCCAGACGCTGAGGAGGCAAAGGCCAGACAGGCACAGGTCCTGCTCTCAAGGAGCTCCCGTTCTACCAGGGAAGGTAACACACGAGTCAAGACGGAATAAATGCAAAGTAAAGACAAGGTGAGGTTGGCGCTAACAGGAAGGCAAGGTACATCCGCCAGCGAAACAGGGATTCTTCACGTCTGGCAGCCCACGCAAGAAGAGACCCATTTTCTGCCCAAGGCTGGATGAGCGCCACGGGGGGCCCAGGGAGGCTCAGTTCCTCTGGAGAAAGCCCAGCCCACTCCTGCTGCAGGTTCACTGTTACAGCAGGCAGCCAAAATCTGCCTCCTTGTGCCACCACACAAGACCTCTGCAGGAGAGCCCTCAGAGGCCCATTTAATACAATGCCCACAACTTACAGAAGAAGAAATGACCAGGGTCACAGGGCAGCCAGAAAGAGCCGAGCCGCTGTCATTCCTGGTTCTGACCTCGGCATGGAAATCTGCTAAACACCTGCAGCCCTGGCCCGGCCCCTGAATCATGGCCGTCCTCAAAAGCAATCAAGGAGAAGAGTAGAAAGGGCTGGAGATCAGATCCAAGTCTCACTGCTGGGGTAACTGCAGGAAGCTCACCGGACCTAGTTCAGTTTAATTTCTTTTTCTCCAAAATGGGGGGTGCTGCTTCGTGAGCCATGGTGACAAGACGCCACCTAACTGTGTGCTCACGTTCTCATCCTAAGCCACGAGTGGTCCGAGGCAGAATGCTGGATGGGGGAGTCAGATACCTCGCAGTATGAGGCCAGGGGGATGTCACATGACCTCTCAGCCTCAGTTTCCTTTTCTCTAAAACGGGTGATAACGATAGCACCTACCTCCCAGGGCTGAGGTGAGGCTCCAATGAGTAGCAGGCAGAGTGATCTCACACTCTGGTTCTTTACCCTGAAGCTGATTTGTTACCTGATCAAGTCACTTCAACTTTCTGTGCAGCAGCTTCCTGGTCTGAAAAATGGGTGTAATGCTGCTTGTTTTGTCTACTACAGACTGGGAGGAGAGCACTTGGTCAATGGGAATCATTTCAGAAACCGTCACAGGAGGAGGAGACGTGAGCTGCTCGCTGCGTGGCAATATTCCTCGTTGTCGATAATGGGGACAGGATGGGAGTCTGGGTCTCTGACTGTCAAGGCAGAGCCCAGGAAGAGAATCAGTAGGAGGTCTGGCAGGACGCTGCCCTTCCAGGGAGCTCGAGTCCTCCAGGGAGACCAGCCTGTCTTCTCTCGTCCCAGTGCTCGAATCTGTTCTTCCCATGTGATCCTATGGTTCCTCCCAGCTCTGTGCTCTGAGGCAGAGGTCTCTGGTGGGACATGGGAACGTAGAGCTATGTATTCATTTTGGAGAGCACCGGCCCTCCCTCCCGAGGTCACCTTCACAGTCCTGAGGTATGGGAGGGAGGAAGGACGGCTCTACACCAAGGCCCTGCCCTGACAGGGATGTTCTCTGCTCATTTATTCACTTCCAGTTTCCTCCTGCTGAGTTCAGTGGATGTCTGGATGATATTATCTCGTTTTAAGCACCCACAGAAAACGAACAGGCAGCCTAACAATTCCTACAAAGATACCACAGGTCTAAGATAACAAGGACGTGCCAGCCAACCGGAAGCAAATAACAGAAAAGCCAAGGAGAGTGATGGGAAACGGCGGGGCTCTGGATTCCAAATGGAGACTCTCTGTCTCCTGGTGACCTGCTGACCTGAGGCGGGGAGGGCAGACAGGGATGGAGAGAGTCCAGGCTCAGCGGCACTGGCATGATTCAGGTGAGAATGTCTGGAGATCAGAAGACAGATGGACAGGTCACCTGGAAGAATCCATCCACACCCGCCCCCCGTGACCGGAAGGCTCAGCCGGCATGGAGGCTGTCCCTATGTGACAAAAGGAAATTCAGGAAAAGAGAAAAGCAACTGGTTTTACCACTCCCAAGCCATCACTGTTGACGTCAGGCGGCTCAGGCATTTCAAAAGGACACAGGCCCTTAAATATGTGGCAAAAATTTGTCAGACAATTTGACCCTCCCCTCCAAGGGCGGCCTGCCCCTTCCTTTAGACTTGTGCTAAGCTGCAGGCTCCCGGACGAAGAAGCCTCGGGCCGCAGGGAACTGGGTTGCTTCTTCACAGGCAGCCTTTCCTGAACAAAAAGATTCCAATCAGAATTCCATTTCCAGCCCTGCTCCTCCTTGGCCTCTCTGAAGCCTCGGACACTGTCCATCCCTCTCTCCTCCTTGGTCCTCACTTCTCTCCAGGTTTTCAGGACGCCCGTCTCTCCTGGTTCTCCTCCCGCCTCTCTGACCTTGACCTTGGCTCCTTCTCTGGCTCCTTTGGTGGACCCTCCTCCAGGTCACGCCCTCTCACCACAGGTGTCCCTCAGGGCTCTGTCCTGGGCCCTCTTCCCTTCTCCTTCTCTACCATTTCACTAATGGTCTCATTAGCTCCCATTTCTATGCTGAGGATTCTCAAATTAATGACCTTCAGTCTCCCATCTCCAACTGGATGTTCCACAAACATCCAGAACTTAACATGGCCAAAACTATGCTTGTTATCTCTCCCCCCCATACGTTCTCCTCTCCCTAACTCCCCATGCCCGTTGAGGGTACCACCATCCCTCCAGTCATCCGTCAAAATGTAGTCTCACACCCCTCAGAGCCAAGCTGTTGCCAAGGCCTGTTGATCTTACCTCTGTTACATCTGTTTCATTAAATGAGATAATAATTCTAAAGCACCTGGTACATAGTAAGGGCTCTATAAACTTTAGCTATAAGTCCCAACTAAAATTCCACTTTCCCCCCAAAGCCTTTCCCAATCCCCTTTGATTCTAGTGTTGATTATTTCTGATTTATCCTGTAGATCTTGTGTGTGCAATGTTATTTTTATGTTGTTCCCCCAGTACAGAGAAATGGGGCTGCTACTTTCATGTGGGATGGCCAAGGCAAAGTACAAATGGAAGCAGGATCCCACAGAGATGGGGAGGTCCTCTGGATGCTTCCGTCTGCAGATGTTGCTATGCTGGCTGCATCAAGCCCAAGAATGAGACCCATAACCACACCCAAGAGTTCTACCTAACCAAAGAGCTGGAAACTGAGGGGATGCCCATCAATGGGGGAATGGCTGAGCAAGTTGTGGTATATGAATGTGATGGAACATTATTGTGCTATGAGAAATGATGAGCAGGCAGACTCCAGAAAAACCTGGAAAGACTTGTACGGTCTGATGCTGAGTGAAATGAGCAGAACCAGGAGAACATCGTACACAGTAACAGCCACACTGTGCGATGACTAACGTTGATAGACTTGGCTCTTCTCAACAATAAATGATCTAAGACAACTCCAAAAGACTCATGACGGAAAATGCTCTCCACATCCAGAGAAAGAACTATGGAGTCTGAATGCAGATCGAAGCATATTACTTTCCCTCTTTTTTCTCTCTCTGATTCCTCTTTCACGACATGACTAATGCGGAAATATGTATATGATATGATATGATATGATATGATATGATATGATATGATATGATGTGATATAATGTGATATGATATGATATAATACATGTATAGTCTGTATCAGATTTCGGGCCATCTTGGGGAGGTGGGGGGGCAGGGAAAAATCAGAACTCAAAATCTTAAAAAAGTGAATGCTGAAAACTAAAAATTAATTAATTAATTAATTGAGAGAGTTCTGCCTAGCCATCTATACTGGAAAAGCCAAGTGGATAAAGTATGGGAAGCAGAGTAATATGACAGAAAGGCCCTGTATTGGGAGTCAGGCTCTGGGTTTGAATTCAACCTCGGGGACTTAGAATACCTGGGACAAATCCCTTAGCCTCCTTGAGCCTTCATCTCCTGAGGGGTATGCCATAAAGCCTCTCCCTAAAACAAATGGCCATCATTGCATACCCAGGTTGCTCCTGAGTCACAGAATATAACTGCTTCAGAAGAATTAAAGAGCATTTAGAAGAACCGAAGCACGTGGTGCACATAAGTAGCCTACAACATATTGCCAACACAGAGTTACAGGGGACAAGGGATATAAATGACGAATACGGAGGACATGAACGATCAGAAAAGGACACAGGCAGGCACACAGCAAGGACACAGGGGAAAACACAGCTCCAATGCTTGACCAGACCCCATACTACAGCAGAGATTGAGGGAAAGGATTCTAGCACAGTGAAACTGACCTCCACCTTCACCACTCCCTAAGGAGGACTTAGGGAAGAAAGATGAGTCACACAGATGAGACCATCTGGTTCTGCACTATCAAGCAAGCAATCATTAAGCACCTTGTGTGTGCCAGGCACTGGGCTGGGGATGGGGTTATGAGTACCGAGAACAAAACTACCCCCATTTGCTATGAGCTTACATTCCAATGGGAGACACAAGTACATAAAAATGCATACAGCATGAACAGAAAGTTACCAAATAAATTCACACAGAGAGAAGAGTTAAATACGAAGGTGTTTGGGAGGGAAGGCATAAGCCACTGGAGGGATATAGAAAGATTTCATGAAAAAGATGGTGCCCAAGCTGCATTTTAAGGAGAAGAGAGACTCTCCAAGACAGAGGAAGGAATCGACCCCAGGCATGGCAAGACACCTAGTGCCAAGGCGCAGGGATGAGGAGGAGAGAGGCCAGTTGGACTGAGGTGCAGAAAATAGGAGTGCGTGCCATTGGCAGGCGGGGGGGGGCCCGAGACGGGGAGAAAATTTGGAACTCAAAATCTTGTGAAGGTGAATGTTGAAAACTAAAAATAAATCAATTTGTTTTAAAAAGTGGAAGGAGTGATGTCCAATGAGTCTGGGGAATGGGCTGGGCCAGGTAACTAGGGCTTCAAAACCCACTAGGAGATTCCATTTTCTTGCAGAGGCCAGAGGAAGCCCCTGGAGCTGGAGGTGCAGGGGAGTGAAACACGCTTAGGAAGTCACTTTGGCAGCAGTCTGTAGAACAGACTGGACAGGAGAGAGACCAACAAGGAGGCATTTCTACATCTAAGCACGAGGTGATGAAGGCCTGAACTCCATGAAAGGGCAGGAGAAGGGAGTCAGACACAAGAGATGTGAAGGTAAACGTGGCAAACTGTGGTGACTCCCTGGATCCATGTGAGGAAAAGCGAGCAGCTGGGGGATGCTCCGATGATAAAAATGAAGCACTAAGACTGGAGGAGGGGGCGGCCGCCCTGTGGGTCCTGGGGGAGAAATAGGGAAGTCTGGAGAAGAAGAGGGTTTGGGGGACAGATAATGAGTTCTGTCTTAGATGTGATGAACTGAAGACTCCGGGAGTCACCTGCATAAAGGTGACGGTTAAACTCATGGGAGCTGACGAGGTTACCAAGAGAACACTCACATCAATGAGACTGAGAAGACATCAAAGAATCAACTGACACCTGTCCAGCATGCCCACTTACCTGCTCCTTTAGTGTAGGTGGATGGACCCACTCCCCCGTCACCCACCGGCCCCTTTAATAAACAGGCAAAATACCTCCTGGCCTTGAGATCCAAGAGGCACGGATCTGCCCTTCACTGGCTGTGTGACTGCACTAAGTCTTCTTTCTTCCCTATCTCTCAAAGACAATGGTGCTGGAGGAGATGGGTTTTTGAGGTTCCTTTCAGCTCTGAAAGCCTAGTTGGAGGATCCTTCTAGCTCTAACCTTCTGTCTATGGGGTCAACACAAACTCCTCCAGCATCTACAATCCTTCACAACCTGGTCCCACCCATCTTTCTGGCCTGGCTGGGCCTCTACGCTCCATTCCACGGGCTCTCTATCTCCCATCTGGACAGGTCTCACACCATCTCTGGTACACTCTTCATCCTCACCTCCACCTTCCTTTAAAGCTCAAACCAAGCACCAGCTTACACATGACGCCTTCTTGAGGCCTCAAAGCTGGGAGAGCTGGCTGATACACTGCCTGACAGAGCCAGGATCCACAAGGGTCTCAACAGGCTAATGCATGCAGCTGAATCGAACATGATGGCATCAAAAAGGATAAATTTAAAGTCTTCCATTCGGTACCAAAAAATCAGCTGCACCAGAATAAGATAGAGGAGTCAAGGGTTAGAAGGCAGTTGTTCTGAAAAAGATCTGCTCTTAAATTGTATTATACAGCAGCAATCATCAAAATTGCTTGGGACTGGCTAAGAAATAGAGTGGTAGATCAGTGGAATAGGTTAAATATGCAAGACACAGTAGTCAATGACTATAGTTATCTATTATTTGATAAACCCAAAGACCCAAGCTTCTGGGATAAGAACCCACTCTTTGACAAAAACTGCTGGGAAAACTGGGAAACAGTATGGCAGAAACTAAGCATAGATCAAAATCTCACATCATATACCAAAATAAAGTCAAAATGGGTTCATGATTTAGATAGAAAGGCTGATACTGTAAGCAAACTGGGAGAGCAAAGAATAGTTTACCTATCAGATTTATGAAGACTAGAAGAATTCATGACCAAACAGGAGATAGAGAACATTACGAAATGCAAAATGGATAATTCTGATTACATTAAACTGAAAAGTTTTTGCACGAACAAAGCCAATTCAACCAAGATTAGAAGGAAAGTAGAAAACTGGGAAAGAATTTTTACAACCAGTCTCTCTGATAAGGGCCTCATTTCTAAAATATATAGAGAATTCAGTCAAATTTATAAGAATACAAGTCATTCTCCAACTGATAAATGGTCAAAGGATATGAATAGCCAGTTCTCAGATAAAGAAATTAAAGCTACCTACAGTCATATGAAAAAATGCTCTAAATCACTATAGATTAGAGAAATGCAAATCAAAACAACTCTGAGGTACCACACTACACCTATCAGATTGGCCAAGATGACAAAACAAGAAAATGATAAATGTTGGAATAGATGTGGGAAAACTGGAACACTAATGCATCGTTGGTGGAGTTGTGAACTGATCCAACCGTTCTGGAGAGCAATTTGGAACTATGCCCAAAGGGCTACAAAAATGTGCATACCCTTTGACCCAGCAAAAGCACTTGTAGGGCTGTATCCCAAAGAGATCATACAAATGGGAAAAGGACCCACATGTACAAAAATATGTATAGCAGCTCTTTTTTCTGGTGGCAAAGAACTGGAAATTGAGGGGATGCCCATCAATTGGCGAATGGCTGAACAAGCTGTGGTATATGAATGTAATGGAATACTATTGTGCTATCAGAAATGATGAACAGGCTGACTTCAGAAAAACCTGGAAAGACTTGTACGGACTGATGCTGAGTGAAGTGAGCAGAACCAAGAGAACGTTGTACACAATAACAACCACGTTGTGTGATGACTAATGTTGATAGATTCAGCCCTTCCCAGCAACACAACGATCCAAGACATCTCCAAAGGCTTCATGATGGAAAATGCCGTCCACATCCAGAGAAAGAACGATGGCGTTTGAATGCAGATCGAAGCATGCTATTTGCTATTTTTTCTCTTCTGTTGAGTTTTGTTTCCTCCTTCTGGTGGTTCCTCCTATTGCTTCTAATTCTTACAACATGACTGATGTGAAAATATGTTTAATAGGAACGTATATGTAGAGCCTATATTAGATCGCGTGCTGTCTTGGGGAGGGAGGGGGAGAAAAATTTAAAACTCAAAAGCTTATGGAAGTGATTGTTGGTAAATCAAAATAAATTTATTTATATAAAAAAAGGATCTGCTGCTGCTAACAACAACAGCAACAGAAGCAGCAGCAACAGCGAGCGTTCAGACGCACCTGAAGGGTTGCCAAGCTTCCAGCAAAGAGCATCTCATTTAAGCCTCACAGCTACCTTGGGAGGTAGGTGCTATTATTATCCCCATTTTACAGATGAGGAATCAGAGGTAGACAGAGGTGATACAGGGAATAACCAGGGTCATACAGCTCCTACATGTTTGAGGCCAAATCTGAACTCGTGCTCTTTTTGACTGCAGGTCTGGCGCTCTACCCCTGCACCACTGATCTGCCTGGGGGAGCCCTAGCACACCACAAGTTTATGACAACGAAGCAGTGTGATGTAGGAACCCAAAGCACTAATGAGCTGCTCCGCTTCCACCCTGTTCTTGCCTAGCTCCCACCGTCCTCAGCCTTTGGCTGACCACCCAAGACCACAGTAAAGCGTGGGGGGGAGGGCAAGCTCGCGCTATGGCTGAAGGTCAGGGAGTGACTGTCCAGAAGAGCCAGCTAGGATGGGGAAGGGCCTGGGGTCCGTGGTGGGAGGATGTGGTGAAAGAACCGGACACATTTAGCCCGGTGAAGAAGAAACTCTGGACTTGAAGGCTGCCTTCAAATATGTGCAGAACTGTCATGGGATCAAGGGATTGGGCTTGTTCTGATCCAGAATAGCAGAAGCAATGGGACCCATTTAGGCTGGACAGCAGGAAACCACCTTCTTTAACAAGGAGTGCCACCCCAAAGCGGGATGTGCCACCTGCCTCCGAGGCTTCAAACAGGCGGGCTGGATGCTTGTCAGGCATGTCCTTGGCTCCCCGGCACCAGATCCAGTGCCTGGCATGTAGGTGTATGATAAACGGGGGTCACTAATTGAGGCACACCACACACACGTGCTAGCTGGTAAGTTTTCCTGCCTGTCGTTGGGGGGATTCCCTGTGGCTAGTAAAATTCCTTTATTGCTGGATGGCTGTGGGGGCACAGCTGACCCACCTTTCTGCTCAGGAAGCCACCTCAGGAATTCATTATGTGGAACACAGTGCTCTCCAGAATCAGAAATGTAATGAGTGTCCGTGAGAAAACTGACAGGCCCGAGTAGAGGACAGGAGGTGTCCCAGCAAACCAGCAGCAAGCCCCACTTCAGCAAACCAGAGGGAAATCCTGAGCCCCAGGGTGGTGGAACAGGCGAATGCCAACACCAAGACACCCCCCCCCCAAGTCAGTGCCTGAGCACTGGCAGGGGAACCGATAAATACCAGCTCAGGAAACCACCACACGCAGCAGCGTTCTCCAGAAGCCAAATCTCTCAGTGCTTCAGCACAACTCCAGCCTGGCAGACATCCTCCAGCAGCCAAAATTGGAGTGTTTTAAAGAAGCCCAAGGGAACAGGCATCCTCCCCACCCCCACCCTGAGAACTCCAGGGCTGCTGACCCCAGCTCAGCACCAGGTAAGCTGCTAGTAGACCCCTACAGCCTCCAGCTGCCAGCACCTAAGGCCCCAGCACACAAAGCCAGTGACCAAGTCCCAGGCTCCCAGCATAAGAAACTTGTGTCAGTGCCTTCTGCACTCCAGCAGGAGAGCTCAACTTTAAAAGCCAGGAAACAGGCAAACACCATGAGCAGAAAGCAGAAACGGGCAATGACCACAGATTCTCTTTGGGGACAGGGAAGATCAAGGCACAAATTCAGAAGAGGACAATACTGTCAATATGCCCACATCTGAAACCTCAAAGGGGAATATGAACTGGTCTCAAGCCCAAAAAGCCTTCTTGGAAGAGCTCAAGAAGGATTTTAAAAGTCAAATAAGAGAGGCAGAAGAAAAATTGGGAAAGGAAATGAGAGGTATGCAAGAGAGAGCCAACAGTTTAGAAAAGGAAGGACAAAAATTGACTGAAGAAAACAAGTCCTTAAAAAATACAATTGGCTAAATGGAAAAGGATACACAAAAACTCACTGAAGAGAAGAACTCCTTAAAAAGTAAAACAGGCCAAATGGAAAAGGAGGTACAAAATCTACAGAAGGAAACAATCCGTTAAAAATTAGAATTGGGCAAGTGGAAGCTAATGACTCTGAGATATCAAGAATCAGTCAAACAGAAACAAAAGAATGAAAAAATAGAAGAAAACATAAAATACCTCATTGGTAAAACAACTGACCTGCAAAATAGATCCAGGAGAGACAATTTAAAAATTATTGGTCTACCTGAAAACCATGATGAAAAAAAGGGCCTGGACAGCATCTTTCAAGAAATCATCAAAGAAAACTGTCCTGAGGTCCTAGGACCAGAAGGTAAATTAGTCATTGAAAGAATCCACAGATCACCTCCTGAAAGACATCCCAAATTGCAAATGCCAAGGAATGTTGTAGCCAAATTCCAAAATCACCAGGAAAAAGAGAAAATACTACAAGCAACCTGAAAGAACAATTTAAAAATAATGGAAACAGTCAGGATTACGTAGGACTTTGTAGCTTCTACATTAAAAAATGGAAGGGCATGGAATATGATATTCTGTAAGGCAAAGGAACTTGGATTACAACCAAGGATCAACTACCCAGTGAAACTTATCATAATCTTTCAGGGTAGGAGATGGACATTCAACAATATTGGGGACTTCCAAACTTTCCTGATGAAAAGATCAGAGCTCAACAGAAAATTTGATCTTCAAATACAAGACTCAAGAAGGACATAAAAAGGTAAACAGGAAATAAAAAAGTAACATGTTATTAATAAGGGCAAACTTGTTTACATCCCTACAAGGGAAGATGACACTTCCCTTGTAGGGATGTAAACCCTTAAGAACTGTTATCATTATTGGACATTTAAAAGGACAGACAGGGGGGCATCTAGGTGGCGCAGTGAATAGAGCTCTGGCCTTGGAGTCAGGAAGACCGGAGTTCAAATCCAGCCTCAGACACTAAACACTTACTAGCTGTGTGACCCTGGGCAAGTCGCTTAACCCCAGTCGCCTCACGGAAGAGTAAAAAAAAGAGATAGACAGAGGGTGTGGGTATAAGTTGACTTTGATGTGATGATAAAAAAAATCTAATCAAGTGGTGAAAAGGGATTGTTCTGGGAGAAGAGGAAAGGAGGAGGCAGACAATGACAAATTACATCACAAAAAAAAGCACAAAAACTTATTACAGTGGGGGGGAAAGGGAGGGAGATGAACATTGTTTGAACCTTACTCTCATCAGATTTGGCTCAAGAAGGGAATAATATCAGTTAGGTAGAGAAATCTGACTTACCCTATAGGAAGCAGAGGGGGAAAGGAGAAAGAAAAGGGCGGGGGTGCATAGAAGGAAGGGGGCAGACTAAGGGAGAGGTGGAGGAAGCGGGGGAAGGGGATGGAGAGAAAGACTGATAGTAACTGTGGATGCGAATGGGATGAACTCTCCCATAAAACAGAAGAGGACAGCAGAGTGGATTAAGAACCATAATCCTACAGGATGCTGTTTAAAAACCTGGAAAGACTTACATGAACTGATGCTGAGTGTGCGAGACTGACTTTGACAGACTTGGTTCTTCTCAGCAATACAAGGATCTTAGACAACTCCAAAAGCCTCACAATGGAAAATGCTACCCACAGCCAGAGAAAGAGCTCTGGAGTCTGAATGCAGACGGGAGCAGGCTATTTGCTCCGCTTTTCTTTTGTTGTTTTCCTTCTTGTTTCTCGTGGTTCCTCCCATTAGTTCTAATTCTTCTTTACATCATGACTAATGTGAAAATATGCTGAACATGAATGTATAAGTAGAGCCTACATCAGATTGTGCACTGTCTTGGGGAGGGGGAGAAAATCTGAAACTCAAAATCTTATGGAAGTGAATGCTGAAAACTAAAAAGAAATTAATTAATTATAAAAAACAAAAACAAAACAAAAAACCAAGAGCCCCAGGGACAAGAGCTGGCCTGGGGGGGGGGCGGGGGGGGCCTTGCCCGTCATTTATCTAAGTGAGTTCCTGTAAGCCAAGTCACCTCTCATCCTCAGTTCCTCATCCTGGTTCTCCCATTCCCATCATGCTGTTTGTGTCACTGCCAACATACTCTTGGGGCATCCTTGCCCTCCTCAAAAAGATTAAATGGCTCTTCGCTGCCCGAGTAGGAGGAAGATCTCACCCTTTCTGGAATCATGGTCCCGTCTGGCAATCTAATGAAGCCTACATCTCAGGACAATGCTGCTCCTGTTTTTAATTCAGAAGGGAAAGAAATGCCACATTTCGGAAAGAGCTTAGTGAAAATAAAGGCCCAATTCTTTTCCCACTCAAGTGTCCAGATTCCCCCTTGAAAGCTATTCACCATCTGCAAGGCTCAGATGTCCCAGCTGAGAAAAGAATGCACTCCAGCTGCTTCTCACCTTGTGGCTTCCCCAGGGAGCTTTACTTGGTGCTCTCAACACCTACCTCGTGCCCCTTCTCTCTACCAGGCCTGCCATCTCACTTGCTCCTTTTTCCTCCACTGAATCTGTACAGGGCATCTGCCCAGATCCAGTGGAGGCGGACACAGGTTCTACATGTCAATCCTTCCTCCCTCTCTCAAGGGCATATCCAAGGGCCTTCCCTCCCTGACAAGGCATCCATCCTTCCCTCCCTGAACCTCCTACACTTCCATCATTTGAGACCCTGTCTGATACATCCCACTGTCCAAGGAGCTACTTGAGGGTAAGAAGGAGGTCATTCTCTTCTTCCTATTCTGAGCCCCAAGCACACAGTAGGTACTTTGTATCACTACACTCAATCTGCATCCCTGCAGATGCTCGATATATGCTGCACCAACAAAACAGTAATGATGCTGTTGTGAGGGACGAGCTCTATCAAATACAACAATCAGCACAACCTGTTATATTAGCAAGCAACTGGAGAGAAAGTCGACGTCCACGTGCTGGGAAGCATGGCCGGGCAGCAGATGACGTGTGACAGACACAAAGGGACAGAGGCCGAACCACAGAGCTGACCGTGCAGAGGGAAATCAGCAGGGCCTACAGACACAGACAGCGACAGCCACCAGGCAGGAGCAGAGGAGCCGGAAGGGACCTCAAGGAGTGTGGCTAGGATGTGCCTGGAGCCCCTGCAGGGAGGGAGGAGGCAGGACCTAACCCGGCCACTAGTGCAGGACCCTGCAATCCTGCCAGATTCACCTCCATTTCCTATTTCACTTCCAGCCCTCACACGCTGTCCAAGTAAAAGCTGTTCACTGAAATTCATGGGGTCTTCAAAGAGGAGGAAGATTTGTAGATCTAGGAAAGAGATGCTCTTGTTTTTGCCAACGTGCTCTCTGCCATCTCACAAGGTGAGCTGCCCCCAAAATGAATGGGCCACCCTAAAAGGAAATGAGATTTCCAAATGAAAGCTGGATCAACACCTGTCAGGAGTAATGTCGAGGGGGCTCATGCATGCAACGATGGACTAGACTCAGAGCCCGGAGCTGGGAGTCTCTAACGTTAAGTGATATGGCAACTACAGGGTTTTGAACAAAACCAACAAGTCCAAGGTCCCGGGAAGATGATTACTTGCTATAAAGAAAACCAAGGCCCAAGAAGACATTGTCCTGGTGCACGGCCACAGAGGAAGTCCTGGGACCCAGGGGCTTCTGATTCCGAGCCAGTAGCAATCTCACCCGCTCTATCAGGCTACTGCTCACTGTTACTTATAAAAAGTGATCACAAAGTATTCTGGCCGGAAGAAGCCTTACCAAGTACCTAGCCTATATATATATATATATATATATACATATTATTTTTACAAATACAGCTGATACCAGCAGGAGGGACCTCGCCCAAGGCTGCAGGGGTGGAGACAGCATTTGAACCTAGCTCAGACTTCTGTCTCCAAGTGCAATAATCTGCTCCCATAGATGTGGTCAGATGGAGGCAGGAGGAGATGGGAGAAGGAAGATGAAGGGGCAGAAAGAATGAAAAAGAAAGCTCTACAGAACCAGAAAAGAATCACACCCACCCCCTTGGAAGCAGACTGGGTGAAACCACAGGTTTCACAGGGCTGAGAGCAGGAAGAGACTTAGCAAAAATCACCCAACCTCCCCCCCCATCCCTGCCCACTTTCAGATGAGAAAAAGTGTGGCTGGCCCCACACCGCCCAGGTGGGAGAAGAAAAGGCCGAGAAGCGTCAAGCCCAGCTCCCCTGGAAGGCCTGAAGGAGGGGAGGAGAGCCCCCCCAAGCCTCCAGGGCTGAGCCGCTCTGCTGAGCTGGGGCAAGACCAGGACCGCACATTTGAGAAGAAGCAGCTTCATACTCACGGGAACGATGAGCCCTTGCCAAGTCAATAAATTAGCTTCATCAACCTGGATGTTACGGAAGTTTTTCATCCCACACTTGCGGATTTCCTCCAGCTCCTGTGGACCAACAAAAGAGAAATAAACACGAGCTCAATACGAACACCCTGTACTTCAGCCCCTCCCCACGATTCCGATGCTCCTGAGAGTGGGGACCTGGGCTCCACCAGAGAGAGCGCGAGGGCAGGCAGAGTCAGGTGGGGGGGCCTGTGCACAGGCTCACCAGAGGAAACACCAGAATACAATAACCCACCAGGGAACAAAGAGCAAGGCAGAGCAGGGCAAGATCACTTCTGACTGGGGGGGGGGGGGGGGTCACAAAGGTAGGCGGGTGGGTGAGGCATTCCACAGAGAGAGATGCCAGCAGAGGAAACTGCAGGGACTGGAGCAGTGCGAGGACAGTGCGGAGCGTGTCTGGCAATCGCCACGTGTGGCCCGAGAGGCCATCGTAGAAAATCAGGTTGGTTCGGAGCCAGATGGTGGCAGGCCTTTACCGATCAAAATTCTTCTCTGACTCGCAAGACTGAACAGCTCTAACTGAACGAACCATAACCCAACTTTGACAGGGGGCAGAAAAGAAAACAGTGAGACAGTCTCTAGGTGGTGAACCAGGCCCCGAGAAGTACAACAAATTGCTTTGCCATGTTATTTCCATAATTTGACCTATTCTCAATAAACGAACTGAGAACCTTCTCTTGACAGAGCTAGCAACAATGACAACACGAATTTGTATGGAGCCTCCTGTATTCTGGGCACTGTGGTCAGTGCTTTTCAAATACTAACTCACTGGATCCTCACGAGACTGAGAGTTGGTATTATCATGCCCATTTTAAAGAAGAGGGAAACTGAGACTGAGAGCGGTCACCGGACTTGCCCAGGGTCACACAGCGAGGGTCTGGGGCTGGGTTGCACTGAGGTCTTCTGGACTCCAGGCTCAGCTCTCTAAGCCGCTGCACCGTAAAAAATTCCCATTGTTCACAGGTTAACTGGAGGTCAAGATTCTAAATGAGACCTTGTGGGACTCTGGAAGTGTGGAAGCCCTTCTCCCCCACTAGCAGGGGTAGAGAAGCGTCAAACAGACCAAATACTTCCCTATTAGCACTTAGGTGGCGGGAAAGCAGCAGGGCTGGAGGTCAGCCAAAGTCGCCGGCCTTCTCGCCTGCAGATACATGCAAGTTCATGGCAGGCCAGAAAGGGCACATGGAAAACAGTCGAGGCCGATAAGCTCTCAGTGACGTAGCTTTGTAGTTGAGCCTCGTTTTTTCTTCATCTGCCAAACCAGAATTCTTTTTGCCCTCTCTACACCCCAGGCCTAGTGTGGGTAAAATGCTTAGCAAACATTACATTGGGAGGCAAATGTATTCTAATCATTATAATCATGCAAGACAACTCGAAAACACAAATACCAAAATTTTTCCCAATCCTTAATCCCAGCTGTGGCTCAGCTGGCTTCTTTTCTAGTTCTCTCTCCTCATCCTTCTAGTCCCAGATTGCAAAGCTACAGATGCTGCCACTTCAAAATCTGGCCATCCCAATATACGAGCTCTCTGTTTGTGCCCCCAAACCCGCTTGTCCTCCCAATATGTGCACTGCTGCCTGTGCTATTATTCCCGTTTTTTCAGCTCTGAAACTGGAGTGTCCTCGGGCCCTGCCCATGCAGGGAGAAGAACATTTTTCTCTGGAGCCCAATGGGCAGGGCTCCTACTTTCATCCTGGCCATTCTATTCCTGGAGGCCTCACCCAGCTTTTCCCAGCAGCTGCCTCTCTGCCCCACCTCTAGCTTCTCTCTGGCTGCAGAGAAGCCCACCATCTGCCCTGGCCTTCAAGAATTTCTCTCCTCCCTCCTCCTCACCTCCCACAGGCCATCTCATTCCTGCACAGTCTTCTTCTAATCAGCTGCTCTTTTTGTGGGCCTCATCTCTTCTCACCAAAAGCACCCCAACAGGCACATCTGTCTTCCTGCCTTAAGCCCACCCTGACCCACCCCCCACACCACTGCCTGTCCCATTTCTACCCACACACTTTCCAGGGCTCCCCAGTACCCACTGAAATGAGTATAAAGTTCTGATCCAGACACACTGAGGCCCTCCACCATCTAGCTACACGGACCTTTCCAGCCCTTTGCCAAAGCCTACATTCTGGCCCAAATGGGCCACTCTCTGAACACTGTCCTCTATCCCATGCTCCGTGCCCAGTGCGTCTTGGTCGAAATCTCCCTCCCTTTCTTTCCCTCAAGGCCTTCGAGGGCCACCTCCCAAACTCCTTCCTCAAAAGCAACTCTTCTCTTCAGATGCCTCCTGGACTGATGCCAGAATCATGTTTGCACTGACTCACACCCGTATACCACAGTCCTGTACGGTTTTTTTGCTGTTGTTTTTGAGGAATGACACATTCTACAATAAACTTCCAGTAAAGACTAGGCAGTCTTTAGAGGTGGATTTGAGAAATTAATTTGTAAATGATTTGTTTGGAATGCTGAAAACAATTTTCTCCTTATAATGGTGGCTAGGTTCCCAGGATACCTTACAAAAGTATGATTATGTCATGATAACTGAAAACTTACATTTCAATGAAAACTAGTAGAAACCTGTGTATCTCTGGAGTTCCCACCGCTACGAAGCAGCCAAGCAGCAGCCCTCTACCTCCTGCCAGGCCGAGGCTGTGACCAGGGCAGCCTCGTCCTGGTGCCTCCCAGGCCCCCGACTCGGCCAGTCCATTCCTCTCCTGAATGAACTCGATCCTGAGGCTCCTGATTCCCAGTGCCCTTCCAAGCCATACAAATACAATTAATCATTATGCCACATGAAATCATCTGAAGCAGGGTCTATGTGAACTACAACTATTTTTAAACAATGAGAAAAAAAAATTTTAAGTGAACGTTAAAAACTATTTTTACATATAACTGGGGGAAAACTAAAATATTCTAATTTTTTTTAAAATGAGACAAAAAGCCAAAGAACTTCAAGGAGTCCAAGACATAAATGCCTCTTAACACGTTCGAAGCACATGCTAGGAGATTAGAAGATGGGAAGGAGGTGGAAAGAGCCTAGCCTAGCGTGCTCTCAGGGAGTTTATCATGTGGAAGGGAGGCTAAGCTATCAAGAATCATGTAATCAAATGTATTTTTAATCCCTTATGACCCAACTTGAATCTGCCCCCCTCTTCTTTCATCCAGTGTGCTTAGCAGATTTAAATACTCATCTAAGGCAACTAAAAAGACTAGGTGACTGGACACACATCGGCAGGGGTGGGGGTCTGCTAAGGCCTGCTGGCCTTAATCAAAGAGCAGAGAAACAGGAGGGCTGGGAGGACAGGCCTGCGTTTCGTTTCCAAGGCCTGGCTGCTGGAAAACAAGCAGTAGAATAAAGATGCCCATCAGGCAGCTGGCAAGGGAAGACTGGTGCTCGGGAAAGAGGTCAGGACCAGAGACAAAGAGCTGGGGACCACCAGAAGCTACTGCTGTGGAAGCAGGAAGAATGCTGAAGGGAAACCGAGCCAACCCTCTCACCCAGCATCTGGGAGCCACCGGGAGCCTGGCTGGGCAATTTCCAAAGCAAGGATGTCAAATAAAATGACACATATCCCAGCTACTTAAAGCTGGGAGGAACCTTAATGATCATCTAGCCTTCAATCCATAGATGAGCAAACGGAATGGGAGCAATTTTCCCAGGCCTGGTGGAGTCAGGATGCCAAGCCAGGCAACCCCCTCATCCCAGCAGGCCCGGTACCAGCTCTGTCCCACCCGTGTGTCCTTAATACCTGGCTGTTTACACAGCACAGCCAGCTGGCACTGTGAGCCCTAGTACAAAACCAAAGACAGGGTCCTGGGATGAAATGCCTTTCTATGGCCATATTTACAAGGAAGGGAATACACATTTATATAGCGCCTACTGGATGCCAGGCACTGGGCTAAATGCCTGCTTTTTTTTTTTTTTGGCTAGGCAACTTGCCCGGGGTCACACAGCTAGTGAGTGTCAAGTGTCAGAGGCCAGATTTGAACTCAAGCCCTCCTGACCCCAGGGCCAGTGCTCTACCCACTTCGCCACCTAGCCACTCCTAAATGTTTTATATAAATCTCATCTCATTTGATTTTCCCAACAACCTACAAAGTAGGTGATATTATGATCTCCATTTTACAGTTGAGGAAACTGGGGCAGACAAAAAGTAAGTAACGTGGGGGGGTGGAGGGTGTGCGCGCAGAGCTGGGAACTCAGGGCTTCCCGACTCCAGGCCCAGCATTCCATTCACCACGTGCAGAGCTACAGTCAAAGCTCCCTCTACAAGGAATGGATTCTTCATTTACAAAGTCATCACCTTCGCCCGAAATACTGAAATCAAGAGAAAGTATCCCTTAAAATGGGAATCTAGAACAGAAAACGATGTTAGGTTTACATAGCACTTTACAGCTTTAAAAGCACTTTCCTATTTATTATCTAGACCCCTTTGACAAATGAAGAAACTGAGGCGCAAGAGAGATGTACCTGGCACATAGTAGGTGCTCAATACACGTACACTGATTGATTTGCCCAATGTCCTGCAGCTAAGGAAGGAGAAGAGCCAGAAACAGAATGTGGGTCTGTGTCTCTAATGTCTGAAAAGAAGGACAGAGTGGAGGAGTGCAGAGGCTGGGAACCAGGAGGACCTGGGTTCAACCTCTGTCTCTACCGCATACCACCTGTGTGACCCTAGGCAAGTCACACCCTCTCTAATCTGCACAACAGAGGGAGTCCCTCCCCAAACCCATAAAACCTCAGGTCCACCTCTCCCTATCCCAGAAAAAGAATCTGCAAAATAGAAAATACACAGAAGGTTTGCCCTTTTCCTATTACAATGAACTTGATATACTTCTACCACTCATGGAAGAGATTGTATTAGCTCTGCAGTAGCCAGCCTTAGATACTGTGTGACCCTGGGCAAGTCACCTAACCTCTGTTTGCCTCCATTTCCTCAATTGTAAAAAGAGATAATAATAGTACCCACCTCCCAGGGTTGTTGTGAGGACCAACAAAGGTATTATTTGCAAAGTGCTTAGCGCAGTACCTGGCACACAGTAGGCATTCAATAAATGCTTGTACCTTTCTTCCTTTCTCAATATCATTTACTTCAGGGAAATAACTTGATTCATCTTTTCCAGTTTAGGAGTCTCCAATGAAGGTCTCTCTTGAGACCCGATCTTCATGCAATCCTTGGTTTCCACCAAGAGGGCTACAAGTAGCCGGAAGGAGGCAAGCCGCTTCGCTTCCCTTCCCTGGGCTCCAATAATACTCTCTGAATGCTACTGACTCTGACTGGCAGCAGCTGTGCGGGCCTGCTACATAAAGGGTCCGAAGATCCCTCTGAAGGCCATCATCCAGTGACTCGATCTCTTAAAAGATTCTGCCCAGATGAAGAAATTAAAGCCATCTATAGTCATATGAAAAAATGCTCTAAATCACCACTGATTAGAGAAATGCAAATCAAAACAAGTCTGAGGTACCAAATCACACCTATCAGAATGGCCAACATGACAAAACAGGAAAATGATAAATGTTGGACAAAATGTGGGAAAATTGGAACACTAATGCATTGTTGGTGGAGTTGTGAACTGATCCAACCGTTCTGCAGAGCAATTTGGAACTATGCCCAAAGGGCTACAAAAATGTGCATACCCACTTGCAGGGCTGTATCTCAAAGACATCATACAAATGGGAAAAGGACCCACATGTACAAAAATATGTATAGCAGCTCTTTTTGTGGTGGCAAAGAATTGGAAATTGAGAGGATGCCCATCAACTGGGGAATGGCTGAGCAAGTTGTGGTATATGAATGTAATGGAATACTACTGTGCTATAAGACATGATGAACAGGCTGACTTCAGAAAAACCTGGAAAGACTTGTATGGTCTGATGCTGAGTGAAGTGAGCAGAACCAGGAGAATGTTGTATACAGTAACAGCCACATTGTGCAATGACTAACTTTGATAGACTCAGCCCTTTCTCAGCAATACAAGGATCTAAGACATCTCCAAAGGCTTCGTGATGGAAAATGCTATCCACATCCAGAGAAAGAACTATGGAGTTTGAATGCAGATCGAAGCATACTATTTGCTATTTTTTTCCTCTTCTGTTGAGTTTTGTTTCCTCTTTTTTTTTCTTTCTTTTTTTTTTTTAGGCAATTGGGGTTAAGTGAAATTGCCCAGGGTCACACAGCTAGTAAGTGTCAAGTGTTTGGTCTGAGGCTGGATTTGAATTCAGGTCCTCCTGACTTCAGGGCCGGTACTCTATCCACTGCGTCACCTAGCTGCCCCTTTTTGTTTCCTCTTTCTGGTGGTTCCTCCTATGGGTTCTAATTCTTTCTTACAACATCACTAATGCGAAAATATGTTTAATAGGAATGTAAAAAAAAAAAAAAGATTCTGCCCACTCCAACATTCCTGAAATATGAGTGCTCACCACAAGGGAGCATAAATCAACACCACTTTTTCCACTCAGTCTCTGCCCAATGGGGCTCCAAAGGAAACTGTGCATCCTTGTGCCACCAACCATGTAAACTCAGGTGGAGGAGAAGGTAGAAGAGGTGGGAGGGCCCACCATGTGGCTAAGACTCTACAGGCCTGCCTTAAGTAAATCAAGAATTCCTATTAAACAGAGCAATAATCTTGATTAGAAAAATTCTACTTCCTTACTATTTCACAAAAGTTGTGTGTATGGCTCAAAGTGAGAAACATGGGTTACATGTTTCAAAAGCCCAAGGACTACAGCTCTCCTGAAAATCCAGTCATTTAGCACTCGACAGCAGCCACTCAGTAACGTGTGAGCCAGGCACTGGTGGAGGGACAGACACACTTGAGGGAGCTCAGTGTGGGTCAGTACAAACCGAGCGCAGCAAGTTAGAAATCCTTGGTTAGCTTTTACAGACCTTCAGCGCCTGGTCCTTTCCTTCCTCTGCAGTCTTCCTACACCTTCCTCTCCACCATCTCCTCTGCAATCCCGTGACAGGGACCTTCTTACAAAGGATGCCCCATCTCCCAACTGGGGGCATTTTTCTGGCCGTACCCCGATTTTCTCCTTCATTGCCACCTCCAGATTCTCTGGCTCCCCCTAGTCCCAGGTTACGTCCTACATTCTACAAGAAGCCTTTCCAAGTTCTCCTTAATCTACATAGGCCTCTCCTCTGAAACCCCCAATGTATGCTGTCTCTATCTTGTTTACTTGTTATCTGTCCATTAGACCGAGAGCTCCTTGACAGAAGAGACATTGTTTTTTGCTTCTCTCTGTATCTCTATGGTATAGTAGTAGGCACGGTGCCTGGCACACAGTAAGGCCCCATGTGGAAATGAAGGGGATGTCCTGGATGGCCTAGAAGGCCTCGAAGGCCCCTTCACGCCCTGCAATACTAGGCAATGGCCCATTGTTCCCTATTCAAAAACCCACAGAAGACTTGGTTTCCCAGAGAAGCCTCTTGGTTTGGCTACCTCAGCTGTAACACAGGGATAACACTTTGCCTCCCAACCCTCCAGAAGTTCCAGCTGATAAGGGCCATCTCCTTCCACCCCTCCATTTCAGAGATGAATAAACTGAGCCTCAAAGGGCTGAGAGAATTCCAAATTCTTTAGAAGTGCCTTCTTCTAGAAGAGCTGAGCGACTTGCACAAGGACGCAAGGCCTCCAGATCCCCAGCTCTTTCTTTCCATGACCCCACACTGAATCACACAGAGCTGTTCTAAAGGAAACAAGACAGGTTCGCAAGGGAGCTTTGAAAATGCCCAGGAACCAAAGTGCTCTAAGACGAAGGCAGGGCAGCAACATGCTGGGAAAATTCATCCAAACAGAAAAGAAGAGAATGACTCAGGTGCGAGTGGGAGTTCAGGCTGCCTGGCCTGCCAAAAGGGAGTACCCCCCCAACTGCCTGGCACTTCCCAGCAAGTTTTGGAGCTGAGAAGGACCTAATATACTCTGTAGGCCAATCCACCCCATCACCCTGCCCTCCAACTCCCAAGCCATGGCAGGCCTCGTGCGAGGCACCAGAGCTACAGAGACAGAAGTGGAATAAACAGTTCCTGTCCTCAAGGAGCTCCCAGGCCAGTCGGGGGAGACAGCATGTGTGTAACACAGGTATTTATATGAAACAGCTACAAGGTGATCAGAAAGGCTAGCAGGAGGTGGGGGTGGGGGGGTCAAGAAAGGCTTCAAGGAGAAGGGAGGGATGGTGCTGAAGCTTGATGGAAGACAGAGGCGAAGAAGATGACAAGATGGCCCGACCCACAGCACACTGTGGAGTAATGGGTGACAGCTGGGGCGGGGGTGGGGTGGGGGGGCTTTCCATGCCAGAGACATTTAGCATTGATCTTTGAAGTAACAGGAAGCCAATGGAGCCTGGCGAGAAGGCTGACACAGTCTGCCCTGCTCTTCAGAAAAGTCACTGGCAGCTGGAAGATGGGTGGGGGACACACAGGAATGGCTCTAATGCCTTCTCACCAAATCCATCAAAAAGTGGTGAAGCCGTGCTGGAGAAGGACGTAAGCTGGCAGAGAATCCATTCTAGGAAACCAGCCCACCTGACCACTGGGGCTGTCCACCCCCCCCCCCACACACATACACAGTGACAGACCACTTCCCCCACAATTCCCTGAGACAACCCTGCCAACAATCCAGAGACACTATGGAGAGCAAGCTTTATCTGACAGATGAGGAAACTCAGGCTGAGCAGGGAAGTGTGATGTCAAGGGGTGGGAGGGACCTTTGTGACCGGAGCTGTCCTTCATCTCAGGAGAAAGCTGAGGCACAAAGGGGGCATCACGTGAACACAATGGGGAAGGAACTAATTAGCCAGGAGAGAAGACGGCTCAGGTGGGATCAGGCAAATCCACGGGGTCCTTGTCAGAGAGAGAGAGAGCCTTGCTCTGTCTGACCAGAGAAGCAGAGCCAGAGACAATGGATGGAAGATGCTAAAAGGCAAATCTGGATTTGACTTAAGGGAAAAGATTGTTACCAGTGAGAGCTCCCCCAAAGTGCAACAAGACTGGAATGCCATTTCCTGGAGCTCTCCGGACCTCCCAAGCTGGCTGGCGACTCGGGCACGTTCTGTGAAAGGCACCACCATCCTGCCCCATCCTCATGTTCCTGGCCTTGGTCGGTCTCACCCGAAACAGCTCCTCCCTCTCACACATGCCCCTAATACGCTGCTTGGCAAGCCTTGTTCCTCCACCATCTCTCAGTCTCAGTGTCTCGCTCTGTCCTTGTCTCTCCGTCTCTTCCCTCTATCTTCCTCCCCCACCTTCTCTGTCCGTCTGTGCGTCTGTCTCTCACACACGCATCTGTCACCTTCTCTCTCTCTCTCTCTCTCACACACACACTCACTGTCATACACACGTCACCTCTCTTGCTCTCTCTCACACCCACACACACACATTTGTCACCTCCTCTCTCACACACACTCACTGTCGTACACACGTCACCTCTCTTGCTCTCTCTCACACCCACACCCACACATGCATCTGTCACCTTTTCTCTCTCACACACACACTCACACACGGATCTGTCACCTTCTCTCCCCTTCTCTCACACACACACACACACACCTGTCACCTCCTCTCTCTCTCTCTCTCTCATACACACACATGCATCTGTCACCTCTCTTGCTTTCTCTCACATACACTCTCACACATGCATCTGTCACCTTTTCTCTCTCACATATACATTCACACAAGAATCTGTCACCTTCTCTCACACACACACACACACACACACACATCACCTCTCTTGCTCTCTTGCACACACCTGTCACCTTCTCTCTCTCAAACACACACACTCTCACACGCACATCTGTCACCTCTCTCACACCCACCCACACTCTCATACATACACGCATCTGTCACCTCTCCTGCTCTCTCTCACATATACTCATTCTCACACACGCATCTGTCACCTCTCTTGCTCTCTCACATACATTCTCACACATGCATGTCACCTTCTCTCTCTCTCACACACACACACACAGAGAAAAGCATCTTCTCTCCACCTTCTTTCCTCTCCATAGCCTCCCCCTAGTTCAGACTCTCTATATCCGGCCTCCCTGTCTCAAGGCCCTCCTCTTTCTGATCTATTTTCTGCACAGCTGCCAAAAGGCTTTCCCTAACATCCAGTTCATCACTCCCCCCGCCCCCAAACTGCAGTGGCCCTCTACTACCTCTAGGATCAAACCTTATTTCATTTTAATGTTATTATGATAATATGCATAATTACCGGGTCAGTATTAGAGGCAGACAATTTATAAATAACTAAATACACACATAGTGGGGAAAGCAGATGCTCAAAATGTTTTTTTACTGTTGGGGGCACCATCCAGAAAGAGATCCTGGTCCAGACCAAGCCCTTCATGCAACAGATGAGGACACTGGCAGTGAAGAGAAGTCTGCAGAGGGACTGCCCTAGGTCTTCAGATTCCAGGTCCAGGTCTCTGACAATATTCCAAGTCAGAGGGACCCAGAAAGACAAGCAACTCACAAAGAAGGAAGCTACAGGCAAGGAAAGACAGCTTAGCAATCACTGCCAGCCTGTGCCGACTTCAAAAGAACCAGAGGAAAAAAAACAGAAACTTTACTCTGGAAGCACAACTGCTTGTTTTAGACCCAAGGCAGCTGCTCCAACAGTCACTACGGCCTGGGACCTGGAGGCAGAAGAGCCAAGCTCAGATATGGCCCCAGCACTTACTAGCTGTGTGATCCTGGACAAGTCACTTCACCCAGGTTTCCCTCAGTTCCCTCATCTGTAAATGGGGACAACAGTAACACCTACATGAGGAGGCTCAGATGGGATAAGGATAAAGTACGCAGCTCAATGTCTGGCTCACAGAAGACACTATCAATTCTTTTTTTTGTTTTTGTTTTTGTTTTTTTTTCAGTCAGGCAATGGGATTGACTTGCCCAGGGTCACACAGCTAGTAAGTGTTATGTGTCTGAGGCCAGGTTTGAACTCAGGTCCTCCTGAATCCAGGGCCAGTACTCTATCCACTGTGCCACCTAGCTGCCCCTCTATCAATTCTTAATCTCCACTCCCGCCTCTCCACCTCCCCCTTTGAAGTCCCTGTCTCCAGATCAGAAGTTTCCCGGTGTGATTCTCAAGCACTGTGACCATCAGTGGAGTGGGTTAACAAGGGATGTGGTATGTTCAGGCTGAGGAGGTGACTGAGAATGAAGGGGGATTCCACCCCAAAGGACAGTGGGAAAGATGGGGAGGCACAGCCAGGGACAAGCACAGAAGGAGAGGGGGTGGGGAACGGGTTTCTGCTCAAGGCAAGAGTTACGGATGAGAAGAGGTGACTGGGAGACAGCCTGGAGGAACAGGCTAGCCCTGGAGAGCCCGACGATGGCAGCAGTCGCCAGTGAGCGTCTGAGGCCAGATCTGAGCTCGCGAAGGAGAGCTCTTCTGACCCCAGGTCTGGTGCGCGATCCGCTCGGGTGCCGCCCAACTGGCCAGCTCTTAGCTCAGGCTCAACTTAAGGAGAGATTTCAGGGGTTCCAGGAACTTTTTAAAAAAAATACTGATAACTTTATTCCACAGAATGAGTTTACTTTGTAATCCTATGAATTTTATTTTATTCATTTGAAAATACTATTTTGAGGAGTCCCTGGTTTTTGCCAGATTCCCAGGGAGTATATGACATAGAAAACATCAAGAGCCTCTATTCCTGGAGATCAGGAAAGGTTTCTCATTCAAAGTGGCACACGAGCTACCCACTGGGCACTCAGAGAATGCCAGGGGGAAGGGAAGGGTACAAGCATTCTGGAGACACCCACTGTGTGCCATGCACAACGCTAAGTGCTATCATCTCATCTGATCCAGGCAGTAACAGTAACAAGTCTTGATTACAGAGAATCCTCGAGCTGCCACATATGTGGATCTCAGGGCCACATAGTACAACCTGCAGCTGGCCCAGAATCCCCTCTGCCCTCTCCTTGATGAGAGGGAAGCCATCCACTCCATGTGCAGACAGCTCCAATTCTTGCCAAGTTTTTCCATCTATCAAATTAAAGTTTGCCCCTCTCCATAACTCCCACCTTTAAGAGCACTTTATACCCCACAAAGCGCCCTTTCTTCACAACAACCCTTTGAGGTCAATCGTCCATTCTACAGATGAAGAAGTTGAGGCCTAGGGAGGAGTGGCTTGCCCCAGGTTACACAGCTAACCAATTGCTGGAGTCAGAATTTGAACTCTGGTTTTCAGAGGCCCGGTCCACTACTCTAGGCTGCCAAACAAAGAAATAATAAGTTTCAATGGACATTAACTTACATTTCAGGCTTTCAGAACAAATACTATCCCCATTTTATTTAGAGAGAAACTGAGATGCAAAAAAGTGAAAGTGACTGGCTCAAGGTCACACAGCTCTTGTCAGAGGTGCATTCACTAACCACACAGCCTCCTGCACACTTTCAGCACGACACAAATAAATACCAGCTGCCTAGCAACAGCATTTACTGAAACTTCTCAATTATGCCTAACTTCTTTCCTGTAATAAACTGAAATAAAGATGATAGCATTTTGAGTCTGAGCTTGCCATTCTATGCACTTGTCTCCTTTGAGGGATGGGGGGCTGGCCCTGTGTTATAGAGCAGAATACTCGTGTGACAAATGATTGGTACCTGGATGAAGGAATGGGACCCCAAGCCACCATGAAGTCAACTACAGGACTGACCCTTTCCTCCCCAAGGTCAAAGCAAGCTTGCCCACCAAAGGTGACCCCTTCCATCCAGACAGCTAAGCCAGACTGACTCAACCACAGAATGATCGACTGATCCTATTTCCAGTGGGAATCCTTTCCTACAAGGGAAAAAAATTCTGGTTCTCTCAGTTTCCTCATCTGTAAAATGGGGATAATAGCAACCCACTTCCCAGGGTTGTTGTGAGGATCAAAGGAGATAATAATCGTAAAGAGCTTTTAGCACAGTGCCTGGCACACAGTGAGGGCTCTATCAATGTTAGCTATCATTACTGTTATTGTTGTCAGTACTATTTCTTTCAAGACCCAGAGGGGAAAGGACACGTGGGAGCCAGAAGACGTGGGTATTAGTCAGGGCGGCTCTGAGCCTCTGTTTTCTCATGTGTAAATTGAGTGTGTCTGCACTGGCCCCACTCTAGACCTCCACTCCTTGATCGGTCTAGACCCCAGTCTCCCTGGGCCAGGGGGTCGAGGTCCCTGGCGTTCCGGTCCTCCTCTGTTACCTCCCAGGCACCCCAGATTTCTTGGCCACTCCTAGATCCCTCCCACAGACCACCTGTATGTGAGATCCACTTCGGCCTCCATGAAGGTGCTCAGATTTGGGAAATCTGGCCAATAGTACACTCACTAGCAATCTCGCTCACCCGATCAGAGTTCTAATAAACCTTGTCTTTGGCTGGGGAAAAAAAAAAAGAGTAGGTCTATTAGTATAGCTGTCCACCTACTTCAGAGCATTAAGGAGAACTCTTGTAAAGCAGAAGTCTGCCTGTCACTGCCTTGCTCAAACTCTAGTGTTTCCTATTATCTCTAGACTCAAATCTAATAAACAGCCTGACCCCAACTTACCATCCCAGTCGAAATTATACATTACTTTCCTTCACACACACTGTGATTCGGTTCAAACGAATCGTTTAATTTTTTCTCAAACATGATACTAGACTCAATCTCCCACCTCCATGCCTCTGCCCTGGTTGTCTCTGATGCTAGCAATGCCTTTCTTCCTTGCCTCTATCTTTAATTTCTAGAGCCTCCCCAGATCTCCCACCTCCATGCCTTTGCCCTGGTTGTCTCTGATGCCTGCAGTGCCTTTCCTCTTCACCTCTACATCTAGTTTCTTGAACCTCCGGAAATCATCTTGTATCTCTTGTATATAAGCTCATGTGTATATAAGTTAGACTGCAGCTCCCTAGGGCAGGGGGCCCACTCCTTCTGTCTGCGTCCCTGGCACATAGCACAATGCAGGCCTGGTACACAGTAGGTACCTGACAAAAGATTTAATTGACTGGAAAACACTACAGAAACGCCAGTGTTATAGGTGAACGATCGCCGAGGGGTTGCAATACTTTTCCTTGGCAAAACCCAAGGCCAGCAGGAGCGCAGGCCCACGGAGAAGAAGCCAAGAGTTCAGCTCGAAGAGGGGGAATCCAGGAAAGGGCAGACTCACATTCTCAGTTGGGCTCCAGAGAACATGACCTTTCCTCTCCCCCTAGTACTGTGAAGGGTAGCCCCAAGCTCCCTCTCCCCAAGGCTCCCCACCTGATCTCCTGCTCGCCACACCCAGCCATCTCTTGGCATTTCTCCCTTCCCCACATCTCCTTCACACTGTCCCAGCCTGGGGCAGGCGTTTCCCACCACCTCCCACCTGTGGGGCTGCGACTGCTGGCCAACCTCTCCCCATCCAATCCATCTTCACTCAGGGCCTGTCCTAAAGCGCAGAGCTCCCCCTGTACACACCTCTCTCCCTTGAGTGCCCCCTGATAACCTTCAGGATCAAATATAAAATGTTCTGGCTTTTAAAAACTCTTTAGGGGCAGCTAGGTGGTGCAGTGGATACAGCGCCGGCCCTGAAGTCAGGAGGACCTGAATTCAAATCCCGCCTCAGACCAAACACTTGACACTTACTAGCTGTGTGACCCTGGGCAAGTCACTTAACCCCAACTGCCTAAAAAATAAAACAAAAACAAACACAAAAACAAACAAACAAAAAAAAAAACTCTTCACAACCCGCCAGCCATGCCCCTGCAACTTCACTTCCCTCCAGGACCCAGCACTGAAGGCCCGCACACAGGGCCTCTTCCTTGGCTGGCACACCTTCCCTGACTGCCTACAAGACTGAACTCAAACCCAATCTTCTATAGGAAGCTTTGCCCAGCCCTTTCCCCCAATTCCCCATGATCAGTATTCCCCTTCTGACACTATTATACAAATACGTATTTATACAGGCTGCTGCCCCATTAGGGGCCAGAACAGCATGACTCTTTGTATCTCCAGGGCTAAGAACAGTGCCTGGCATACAGAAAATGCTCAATAAAGGCCAGCTGACTGACTCTCAAGTGCACTGGCCTTTAGACAGTTAGGAAATCTGCAAGTCCAGGAAATCAAAGGAAAGAAATGTGACTGAGTCAAAGCTTCCTGCCTGACAAGACCGGCCTCTCCTAGAGCCCAGAGACTAAAGTTTCTTCTTTCATCAGTCAGTAAAGATGGATGAAATCCTGTGCGAGGTGTGGGGGGCATAAAGACCAAGATGAAACTGCAGCTAACTGTTCACAGTGGAAAGGCAGCATGTGCACACACTAGTGTATAACTGAGCGATGCTAAAAGGTAAGAGGGTGGAGGGAGGCATCTGCAGCCTAAGCGGAGGCTAGAAGGACATTAAGCAGGAGTGAGGAGGAGAAGGAGAGACCATGGGCAAGAGCAGATGGAAAGGCAGGCCCAGCAAAGATGGAGTGCTTCCTGAGAGGTCCAGCAAGGACAGCTTGGCTGACCAAAAGAGGGACAGAGGTGGCAGGGAGGTAGAATCAACAGGAGAGCCCACGGATGGTGGAAAGGGTACTGGCCTCCGAGGCAGGAGACCAGGGGAGAAGTCATCCTGGCTCTGCCACAGATGGTGGTCTGGACGAGTCATTTCCCACCTGTGAACCTCAAGGTTTCACCTTGCTGTAACATCCTGCAACTCTCTTCTCTGACGCCAAAGGATGGCCACACCAAAGAACCACATGAGGGCAGCAAGGTACAGCTGGGAAATAACTGAGACTGGGGAAAATTGGCTAATTCTCATTTAGCACCAACAATAACAAAGACACGGCAGCCCAGGTCATCAGTTCTCTGAGGTTGAGCTCAGTAAAGGGCGTGAAACTTCCAGGAATAACTCACACCAATGAAATCAATGAAATCACAGGTCAGGAGCGCCCCCACCCCCCAGCATAAATATGTTTATTTATTTTTTGTGAGGGCTGGTTTGGGAAGGGTAGCCTGGGTCTCTTCTCTGCTGAGAGCTCACCACGTGATGCTGCCCAAGTGACTTAACTTCCCCAGACCTCAGCTTCCTTGTCTATAAAAATAAAGAAGGAAGCTGGACTAGATTTTAAATTCTATCATTTCACACTTAATATGATTGTACACGTAGAGCTATATCAGATTGCACACTGTCTGGGGGGAGGGGGAAAGCAGGGAAGGGAGAAAATTTAGAACTCAAAATCTTATGGAAGTGAATGCTGAAAACTAAAAATAAGTAAATAAATAATTTGAAATGTTCTGTCATTAAAATGAGATTAACCACAAGCCTTTTTCTAGGACCTGAAGTTTATAAAGTCCTCTCCTCTCAGCAACCTCAGAAACAGCTAACAGGTGTACTATTAGCCTACTTTACAGATGAGCAAAAAAAAGCACCCACCAGTGCTGGATTTGGGTGGCTAGGGGGCGCCACAGTGCACAGAGAAGCAGGTCTGGAGTCAGGAAGACTCATCTTCCTGAGTTCAAATCCAGCCTCAGACACTCACTGTGTGACCCTGGGCAAGTCACTTCACTCTGTTTGTCTCAGTTTCCTCAGCTATAAAATGAGCTGGAGAAGGAAATGGCAAACCACTCCAGTATCTCTGCCAAGATGGAAGACGAGAGAAGCCAGGAAGCTGCCTGAGCTCTCTCCAGTTTCCCTCAGAAACAACATTAAATCAAGCCTTTAAAAGACTTCTGTGGGCAGCTAGGTGGCACAGTGGCCCTAGAGTCAGGAAGACCTGAGTTCAAATCCGGCCTCAGACACTTAACACTTACTAGCTGTGTGACCCTGGGCAAGTCACTTAACCCCATTGCCTAGCCCCACCTTCCCCCAAAAAAGAATTCTGGAGCAATGGAATCCATAAAAAGACAGGAGTGAAACAATTTTCCAGCCCAAGATAACTTAGAAGGACTTCAGGAAAGATCTGCCTCACTTGGATAAAAGAGGAGGCCAGCCTAGCACAGGCAGTGTCCAGGCAAGCCAGCAGGAGGCTCTTAGCCACAGCACAGATCATCAACTGAGGCCCTGCGGTGCTGGCTCAGCAGGGCAGCTGTGAGGCGTCCAGCTCGAGCACATCAGGCAAACTGCCAGCCCTGGAATCCAGGGCACAACAGGCACGACTAGGTCAGGCCCACCCTAGCGCAGTGGGCAAGCTGCCAGCACCTGAGACTGCGGCACAGAAAACCAGTGACCAGGCCCTGGTCCTCAGTGCAAAAAGCTTGGGACGGGGTTCCCTATACCCCAGAAGCAGAGCACAACTTTTAAAAATGAGCAAAAAGCAAAAAACAGCCCTGACCATACTATGGTGACAGGGCAGATCAAAACACAAACTCAGGACATGTCAAAATGCCTACATGCAAAGCCTCAGAGGGGAATATAAATTGCTTTCAAGCCCAAAAAGTCCTCTTGGAAGAGCTCAAAAAGGATTTTAAAAATCAAGTAAGAGAGGCAGAAGAAAAACTGGGAAAAGAAATGAGAGTTATATGAGAGAATTGTGACAAAAAAAGAGTCAACAGCTTGGAAAATGAAAGACAAAAAAACTGACTGAAGAAAACTCCTTCAAAAACAGAACTGGCCAAATTGGGAAAAAAAAAAACCTGAAGAAAACAACTTCTTTAAAAGTAGAATTGGCAGGGCAGCTAGGCGGCGTAGTGGATAAAGCACAGGACCTGAGTTCAAATCCAGCCCCAGACACTTGACACTAGCTGTGTGACCCTAGGCAAGTCACTTAACCCCAACTGCCTCACCAAAATATATATATATATATGTATATATATAATATATATATAATATATATATATAAAATAGAAAGAACCCACCGATCACCTCCTGAAATAGATCCCAAAATGAAAACTCCCAGGAATATTACAGCCAAATTCCAGAACTATCAGGTCAAGAAGAAAATACTGCAAGCAGCCAGAAACTAACAATTAAAATATCAGAGAGCCACAGCCAGGATTGCACAGTTTCTACAATAAAAGATCGAAGGGCTTGGAATGATATTCTGGAAGGCAAAAGAACTTGAATTACAACCAAGAATCAACTAGAACAACAGGAATCAGCAAAAGTGAACATAATCTTTCAGGGGAAAAGATGGACATTCAGTGAAATAGGGGACTTTCAAAACACCAGAGCTGAACAGAAAATCTGATCTTCAAATACAAAACTCAAGAGAAACATTAAAAGGTAATCAGAAAAGAAAAAAAACAACAACATGGTATTTAATAAGGTTAAACTTTGTGTACATCCCTCCATGGGAAGATGATACTTGTAACTCTTAAAAACTGTAACTCTGTCAGAGTAGCTAAAAGGAGTATACTTAGACAGAGGGTGTGGATATAAGTTGACTTTGTGATGTTAAAAAAAAAAAAAGATTTTAGTTAAGAGGTGAAAAAAAAAGGATCATACTGGGAAAGGAGGAAAGGGAGAGACAGAATGAGGTAAATTATATCACATGAAAAGGCATAAAAGACCTATCACAGTAGAAGGAAAGAAGGGAAGGGATGAGTATTGTTTGAACCTTACTCTCATCAGATTTGGCTCAAAGAGGAAATAACAACACACTCAGTTAGGTACAGAAATCTATCTTACCCTATAGGGAAGTAGGAGAGGAAAGGGGAAAGAAAAGGGAAGGGGGGGATGATAGAAGGGAGGGCAGCAGTGGTCAGAAACAAAACACTGGAGAGGAGGAACAGGGTGGAAAGGGGAGAGAAAAGTATAAGAAGAGGGAAAATAGGATTGAGAGAAATACACAGTTAGTAATCATAACTGTGAGTGTGAATGGGACGAACTCTCCCATAAAATGAAAGGAAATAGAGTGCATTAAAAACCAGAATCCTAAAATATCTTGTTTACAAGAAACACATCTGAAGCTGAAAGACACACACAGAAAGGTAAAAGGTTGGAGCAAAATATATTATGCTTCAGCTGAAATTAAAAAAAAAAAGCAAGAATAGCAATCCTCATCTCAGACAAAACAAAAGCAAAAACAGATCTAATTAAAAGAGACAAAGGAAACTACATCTTGCTAACAGGTATCATAGACAATGAAGTAATATCAATACTAAACATACATGCACCAAGTGGTATAACATTCAAATTCTTAAAGGAGAAGTTAAGGGAGTTATGGGAAGAAATAGACAGCAAAACTATGTTAGTGGGGGACCTCAACCTCCCCCTCTCAGAACTAGATAAATCTAACCACAAAACAAACAAGAAAGAAGTTAAGGAGGTGAACAGAATTTTAGAAAAGTTATATATAGGCGCAGCTAGGTGGCTCAGTGGATAGAGCTCTGGTCTTAGAGTCAGGAAGACCTGAATTCAAATTCGGTCTCAGACACTTGACACTTACTAGCTGTGTGACCCTGAGCAAGTCACTTACCCCCGACTGCCTTACCAAAAAGCAAAAGGTCATATATGATAGCCTTCAGAAATTCAGAAAACTGAATAGGGATAGAAAGGAATATTCTTTTCCTTGGTGGTACACGGCACCTAGACAAAAATTGACTATGTATTAGGACATAAAAACCTTATTACAATCAAATGCAGAAAGGCAGAAGTATTAAATGCATCCTTTTCAGATCATGATGCAATAAAAATTACATGTAATAAAGGTCCATGGCAAGATAGATTAAAAATTAATTGGAAACTAAACAATCAAATCCTAAAAAAATGAGTGAGTCAAACAACAAAGCAGAGAAACAATCAATAATTTCACCAAAGAGAATGACAATAATGAGACAACATACCAAAATTTACGGGATGCCGTGAAAGCAGCATTTAGGGGAAATTTTATATCTCTAAATGCTGATATGAATAAAATAGGAAAAGAGTAGATCAATGAATTGGGCATAAAATTTAAAAAGCTAGAAAAAGAACAAATTAAAAATCTCCAATAATATACCAAATTAGAAATTCTGAAAATCAAAGGAGAAATTAATAAAACTGAAAGAAAACTATTGAACTAACAAAAAAAAAAAACTAAGAGCTAGTTTTATTTAAAAAAAAAAAACCAATAAAATAAACTGGTTAATTTGATTAAAAAAAAGAAAACCAAAATACCAGTATCAAAAATGAAAAGGATGAATTCACCCCCACGAAGAAGAAATTAAAACAATAATTAGGAGCTATTTTGCCCAACTGTATACCAATAAATCTGACACTCTAAGTGAAATAGATGACTATTTACAAAAATATGAATTGCCCAGATTAACAGAAGAGGAAGGAAAATATTTAAATAACCCCATTTTAGAAAAAGAAATTGAACAAGCCATAACTTCCTAAGAAAAAAATCCCCAGGGCCAGATGGATTTACAAGTGCATTCTACCAAATATTTAAAGAACATTTAGTTCCAATTCTATATAAACAACTTGGAAAAATAGGTGAAGGAGTTCTACCAAATTCCTTTTATGACATAAATATGGTGCTGATACCTAAACCAGGAAGAGCCAAAACAGAGACAGAAAATTGTAGACCAATTTCCCTAATGAATATTGATGCAAAAATTTTAAATAAAATACTAGCAAAGGGATTACAGCAATTTAGTATGAGGATAATACAGTATGACCAGGTGGGATAAATTCCAGGATAAATACCAGGAATTCAGGGCTGGTTCAATATTAGGAAAACTATTAGCATAATTGACCATATCAATAACAAAACCAACAGAAATAATGATTATCCACAGATGCAGAAAAAACTTTTGACAAAATACAGCACCCATTCCTATTAAAAACACAAGCATAGGAATAAATGGAGCTTTCCTTGAAATGCTAAGTAGTCTCTATCTAAAACCATCAGCAACATTATTTGTAATGGTGATAAGCTAGCAGCCTTCCCAACAAGATGAAGGGGAAAACAAGGATGTCCACTATCACCACTATTATTCAATATTGTCCTAGAAATGTTAGCTTTAGCAGTAAGAGAATTAGACTAAGCAAAGAGGAAACAAAACTACTCTGCAGATGATATGATGGTAAACTCAGAGAATTCTAGAGAATCAACTAAAAAACTATCTGAAATAATTAACAACTTTAGCAAAGTTGCACGATATAAAATAGAGCCATATAAATCATCAGCATTTCTATATATTACCAACAAAGCTCAGCAAGAAGAGATTGAGAAATTTCACTTAAAATTACTGCAGACAATATAAAATATTTGGGAGTGTACTTGCCAGGACAAACCCAGGAATTATACGAACACAATTACAAAACGCTTTTCACACAAATAAAGTCAGATCTAAATAACTGGAAAAAGATCAATTGCTCATGGGAAGGCCAAGCTAATATAATAAAAATGACAATTCTAAATTATTTTACTTATTCAATGCCATACCAATCAAACAAGCAAAACATTATTTTATAGAGCTAGAAAAAATAATAACAAAATTCATCTAGAACAAAAGGTCAAGAATACCAGAATTATTTAAAAAAAAAAAAAAGGCAGACTAACCATACCAAATCTAAAACTATATTATAAAGCAGCAATGATCAAACTATTTGGTACTGGCTAAGAAATAAGAATGGTGGATCAATGGAATAGATTAGATACACATTATCCCAAAGACTCCAGCTTCTGGGATAAAAACTCACTATTTGACAAAAACTGCTGGGAAAACTGAAAAATTATATAGCAGAAATTAGGCATAGACTAACATCTTATACCACATATCAATAAAAGGTCAAAATGGGTACATAGAGGTTGATACCAAAAGCATATTAGGAGAGCAAGGAATAGTTTACCTGTCAGATATATGGAGAAGGGAAGAATTTATGACCAAACAAGAGATAGAGAACATTACGAAAGACAAAATGGATAATTTTGATTACATTAAATTGAAATGTTTTCACACAAACAAAACCAAAGCAAGCTAGATTAGAAGGAAAGCAGAAAGACAGGAACCAATTTTTACAGCAAGTGTTTCTGATAAGGGCCTCATTTCTAAAATATAGAGAGAATTAAGTCAAATTTATAAGACTACTAGTCATTCCCCAATTATAAATGGTCAAAGGATATCAACATGCAGTTTTCAGATGAAAAAAGTAAAGCTATTTATAGTTATATGAAAAAATGCTCTGAATCACTATTGATTAGAGAAAGGAAAATTAAAACAACTCTGAGGTACCACCTCATACCTATCAGATTGGCTAATGTGACAGAAAAGGAAAATGATAAACGTTGGAGAAGATGTGGAAAAACTGGGAAACTAATGCATTGTTGGTGGAGTCGTGAACTAATTCAACCATTCTGAAGAACAATTTGGATCTATGCCCAAAAGGCTATAAAAATGTGCATACCCTTTGACCCAGCAATAGCACTTCTAGGGTTACATACCAGAGAAATCATACAAATGGGAAAAGGACTCACATGTACAAAAATATTTATAGCAGCTCTTTTTGTGATGGCAAAGAATTGGAAATTAAGAAGATGCCCATCAACTGGGGAATGGTTGAACAAGTTGTGGTATATGAATGTAATGGAATACTATTGTGCTATAAGAAATGATGAGCAGGCAGACTTCAGGGAAACCTGGAAATATTTGTATGGACTGATGCTGAGTGAAGTGAGCAGAAACAGCTACATTATTCAATGATCAATGGCGAATGACTTAACTGTTCTCAGCAATACGATGATCCAAGACAATTCCAAAGGACTCATGATGAAAAATGCTCTCCACCTCCAGAGAAGGAACTGGTGGAGTCTGAGTGCAGATCAGAGCACACTATTTCACTTTTTGGCGGGGTTTTTTGTGTGGCTTTTCCCTTTTGTACTGTTTCTTCTTTCACAACATGACTAATATGGAAAATGTTTACATGACTGCACATGTATAACCTGTATCAGATTGCTTGCTGTCTTTGGGAGGGGAGATGAGAGGGAGGGAGAAAAAAACATGAAACTCAAAATCTTATAAAAAAAATGAATGTTGAAAACTATCTTTAATTTGAGCTAGGGGTCTGCACCCAAGTCTCCTGACTATAAAATGAGGCCAGACAAGATAACCAGGAAGTTCTGTCCCAGCTCCAAATCTAGGACTGGGCTGCCTGAATTTCAGTCAGCTTTTCCCACTAAGCCAGGTGTCTGGCCTTTCACCCTTGCCCAGGGACATCCTTCTCTTCAAACATCCCTGCCAACAGTTCAGTAAACAAGTCTGAGAACAAAGTGGAAAGGGCATGGCATTGGCTGCCTTTGGGGGACTTCAGTGCTGCAACCGAAAACTGCAGAACTGCCCATCTCACACGGTTTTCCAAAAAAAGCAACCAGCAGTCAACTTTAACATAATGCATGTGAACTAGGCCTCAATTCAAACAACACTTATGAGGAAGTGTCTACAACGCAAGCCAGTGGGCTAAGGCCCGGGGAGACAAAGACAAAAAACCAAAACAGTCTGTGTCCTCCAAGACATGACATTCTATGGAAATTATCCATAAAAGTGCGATTTATTTTAGGTTGTTATTCTAACAGTGAGTACGAGGTGAGCAAGGGGCTTTACTGATGCTGCAGCTATGTAAGCAGGTGCTTTTAGACCCATCTGACAAAAGAGGAATCTTAGGAACAGATTAGCTTTAAGGTTTGCAAAGCATTTTACAAATATGTCATTTTAACCTCATACAAATCTGCAAAAGGAGACACACAGAGGTGAAGTGACTTGCCCAGAGTCCCCTGGCTTCTAAGTGTTTCAGGCTCACTGGAACCAAGGTCTTCTTGACTCCAGGTCCAGCCCAGTGCACTTCCCACTTCACCATCAGCTTCCCAAATCCAAGTGCAGTGCTCATTGCATCCATGCATCCATTCATTACACACACTGCCTCACCAACTAAGGGCAAAGTTATAATCAAACATCCCTGTCCACAAGAAACAAAAGTTTCTCAACCTTTAATCAGGCCCAACAGAAAGAGAAAGTAACTTTCAATTCATCGCCATGCACCACTCCCCCCACCCCCCACGCTGAACCCACTGTTTTCATTGGGAGAGTTGGCAAAGATTTCAGAATGAATAGATCCAAGCTTCCTTCAGAAGCTGGCAAAGGAAGATGGCTTTTGTTCTAATTGCTACCTGAACTCAAGAAAACATACAGCAATGGACTGGACCTACCCAAAAGCGTATGTTACCAAAAGGTCAATGCAACTACAAGGAAATATGGAAAGACTGAAATAAGTGATGAAAATATCTGTAGAATAAGAACCCCCCCTCCTACACACACACACACACACACACCCCTTGACCACACACAACTACATCTGTATAAAGAAAGAAAATGGCAAAGACTGTGGAGTGTCAGCTGAATTGGGGCACAGATCTAAAGGATTTCTGGCTTGTCTGTTCACTTAAGTCTTATTTAATAAGTGCTATGGCTCAATGTGAGCTTCTAGCCCACATTTCCTATCTTTTTTGATCATCTTTGTTAATAGTTAAATTTATTGGGGTTGTGGTTTTTTTTTTTTTTAAAGGGCAGCCCAGGTAAAGATGACCCAGGATGAAGTCTAAAACGGACCCAGCAACAGCCTGCCTGTTTTCCAAGGACCAGCCCGGCCCAAGGCTGAGGGGCTGATCCACAGATGTTCAGGTACCAGGTCACTCAGGTATTCTGGAACTCCTGAAAGCCACCTACCCCTATGTACTAGACCCTGAACCCCAATGTACTAGAGTGAGAAGTCATCACACAGTGATGTGACAGGGGACACCCTTAAGAAGAGAGACAAGACTTCCCTAGACCCCACTGAATACCAGTTTCATGCACTGATATCAAAAATGCTTGTCTCAGTCACAGAAAACCTGCCAAATGAGACTGGCTCCGATGAGCTACAAGTGACCTAAACGTCCAGCGATGAGAGAATGGCTCAATAACTCTTGTGGTACATAAACATGATGAACTGAGATGTGTGAGGACTAGAAAATCTTCAGAACTATTTACAAAAGAATGCAAAGTGGAAAGAAGCAGAGGCAGTTCAGAATCGAAGCACTAAAGATCTCAATATTAAGAGCAGTCACTGAAATTAATCCAGTTAAATTAAAAGAGCTGCTAAGCAAGTTTAACTATTTGGCTGGATGGTTTAAGTTTTAGTAAACCATTAAGAAAAAGGCAGATATGAATGCCTTCACTGGTTTAATTAATAGGTAGCTTGATGGCATGGTAGATAGTGCTGACTTGGGGTTAGGAAAACCTGGCTTCCAATCCTGTCTCAAACACCTAATAGCTATGTGACCCTAGGCAACTTCTCTGAGGCTCAGTTTTCTAATCTATAAAGTGGGGGTGATAATAATAGCACCTACCTGCCAGGGATGTTGTAAAGATCAAATGAGATATTCTATGTAAAGCCCTTTCCAAACCTTCAAGTGCAAGATAAACGTTAGCAATTACAATTACTATTCTTGTTAATTAGCTGGATTTACAAGAAACAAAGAACCAACCAGTATTAAGGTACACTACACTACAATTTTCAGGACTATGAGCTACAAGAAATAAAATTCAATTGTACAATTTCTCGAGTCCCTACAAGAAAGGTCCTGAATGAGGTAAGAGGTGTGAGGGTTGGGAGACTCCAAAACAAAACGCCACCTCTCACCTTCTCAAAGAGCTATGCATCTACTAGAAGGAGGACTAAGTCAGGCACACTACTATCCTGCAAGGTAAAGAGGAAAGGCGCTGAAGAGAGCCGAAGTGGATGGCAAGTCCACAAAAATGAGGAATGAGGGGAAAACACCTAGAGATGACATTTGACGTGGGCCTTGAAGGACAGCTAATAATCCACGGCAGAAGGTTCATCAATCACTTTATTCTCAGCAAGTTTCAGAGAGGTTAGATGACTTGTCCATAGCTACAGCTAGAAAGTCTAGAACCTAAGTTCTACCACCAAGTCTGGCTCTTTTTCTACCATATCATTAAACAAGCAAAGTTGTGGGCAGCCAGCAATTGGGGGAACACTGGACTGGGTAAGGCGTAAAGCGCAGGAAGGGAGCCAACGGGAACTGAGACGGCACCAGGGCTAGGAAGATGCTGAGGTGCCGAGCTAAGGGCAGCCTTGCTCTTTGGGTCACTCACAGGAAGCCTACCCTGACAGAGGGTACAAAATGAGCTGGGAATGGGGAATGCAGAGGGAGCCAAGGAGTTCAATTAAAAAGCCACTGAAAAAAAGGAGTAAAAAACTGAAAACAAGGGCAGCTGGGTGGCGCAGTGGATAGAGCATGGGCCCTGGAGTCAGGAGGACCTGAGCTCAAATCCAGCCTCAGACACATAACACTCACTAGCTATGTGACCCTGGGCAAGTCACTTAACCCTGACTGCCTCACAAAAAACAAAAACAAAAACAAAAAAACTCTGACAACAAAGTAGGTGCCCATCAATTGGAGAATGGCTGAAAAAAAATCTTGGTATACTAATGCAATGAAATAATACTGCATCAGAAGAAACAATGATTACAAAGGATTCAAAGAAATATAGAAAAAGAGGAGAATCTGAATTAGCAAAATGGCAGCAGGAGTTGGGATGAAATATACAAGAAAAAAGGGAAAGATGACAGAGAGTGAGAGAGAGGGAAAGGGAGAGGGTGAAAGAGAAAAGAGAAGGAAGGAAGAAGGGAAAGAAGAGAGAGAAGAAGGGGAGAGAAAGAGAGGGATAAGAGAGATGAAAAGGAGAAAAGAAGGAAGGAGGGAGGTAAGAAAGACAAAGAGGGGAGAAAGGGGAGAGAGGAAAAGATATGGAGAGGGATGGGCAAAGACAGAAAAAGACTGAGGAAAGAGATAAAGGGGGAGAGGGAGAGAGGATATACTGTCAACATAAAATGTCTGGATAACTGGAGGGACAGCTAGGTAGTACAGTGGATAGAGTGCCAGGCCTAGAGTCAAGAAGACTCATCTTCCTGAGTTCAAATTCTCAGTTCAAAGCCTCAGACATTTCTTAGCTATGTGACCCTGGGAAAGTCACTTTACCCTGCTAGCCTCAATCTCCTCATCTGTCAAATGAGAAGGAAATGGAAAACACTCCAGTATCTTTGCCAAGAAAACCCCCCAAATGGGATGACAAAGAGTTGGACAGAGTGAAATCACCGAACAAGGATAACTGGAGAGGGGTGGTGCCTTTGATGGAACAGGGTTTGGGGGCAGTTAGAGAGAACAGAGCATAAACAGTTGGGGTCTTGTCGAGCCGGAGGTGCCCAAGACAACGTTTCTTTAGAAAATCCTCTTACTTCCATGACACCACTTATCAGAAAGCACAGCAATGTGTGGAACTCAAGGAGGATTTCACTTGGATTCAGAGGATCCAAGCTCCAATCGACCTGGGTGACCTTGGGGACAGGAGCTCCTGTGACCTCAGGAAGCCTCAGTTTCCTTATTTGCCAAAAGGGAAGGCAGTCCTACCAAGAAGGCCAGAAAGCAGAAACAAGCAGAACTGCTTGGAAAGCCACAGGGTGAAATGACAGATTAATAAGAAAAGTAAGCTGGACACACAGAGGCCAGCAGGTCCATATACAATCCTTCTTTTCTACGCTACTATGTATGTGGTAGGGTCCATTGTCTGTGTTTGTGTTTGTTAAGTTCAGAATAAAAATTAAAATTCCAAATGAAGGGGTTGGATCGCAAGGCCTTGAAGGACACTTTCCAACTCAATCTCAATCTATGATTCTATGAATCAAATTCACAATATTTAACTGTAGCTTTAAAAAGATACTACCCATTTTTAAAAGTCAGAGTTACTTACGTAACAGAGAACCATGAAAGCCCAGGGGTGGGAGTGGCTATCTAGTGCAGGAGTTCCCTCTACAAAAACTCCAGGCAAACGTCCTGCAGCCTCTCCCAGAAAACCCCTCCATTTTTGGACAGCGCTCATTCTCCTCACAATCACAGAGTCCAAAATGCCAATGTTTGCTTGGAGGCATTCAGGGTTAGCAAACAGTCCCACAGAAAGCTATGGCCAAAGCCTCCTCCTCCAATTCTTGGTGAAATCCTCCCTTCAAGTCAATGAGAACAGTTCTTAGAAGAAATGTGAGGGCAGAGATGAAAAATGGAAACTCAAGTTGAATCTCCCTCAGCCCTATTTGCTCAGTTTCACTTTGGATTATTCGGTTTCGGTTTCTAATTTATACACAAGACTTAATGGGTCCGTTTTTTCTTTTGTCATCAAGGAATATTCAATTTACTGATTCTCTTTGGAAATTAAAAGACATTTAAAATTCTTTCTAAAAATGTGGCTTGTAAACCTTGCATTACACAGTCAGGTTTAAACCACTTGCTGGACCCAAACCAAAACACGTTGAAGATTTAAGAAAACCTAAAATATGTCAACCTGATTTATGTGAACCACATTAGGCTAAAAATACTGTACACTATTCACAGATGATCCCTTGTGACAGAATCCAGGGGAACAAAAATGGGCTTTCTAAAGGAAGCTTCAAATCTTTAAAATGGGTTTCCAAAACAATATCAAAGTATACATAAGGTGCAGCTTTCAATTATCTTTATTAAAAAAGGAAGAGGGTGCTTGTTCTCCACCAGCTCAGGCCAGAAAGGAAGCAGTCCCCAGTGGAGGCATCCGGGCAGGGTGTCAAACATCCACGGATGCCACCGTGCTGGACAGCGCGGATGCAAAGATGCCGGAGCTGACATTCCCACTTGGCCAGCCTCAGTTTCCTCCCTGTTCTACACTCACACGAGGGTTGGGGCAGAACCTTTCCCGTGACCCCGCTGGTGCAGTCTAATTGCCACCTCGTCTTCTCCTTCCTGGACGGGGGAGGGGCGCCCCCCCCCCACCCCGAGCCCCTCTCACCCTCCAGCGATCCCCCCCTTGGCCCGGCCTTTGAATTCCAGCAGAGACCAACTTCGGCGTGTGCCCCGCCCCAGCGTGGGGAGGGGGAGACCCCCCCCGGGGCTCCCCATCACGTGGAGGGCAGGGGGGGCGCTTTCCATTTCAACAGCCCCTTTGGGGGGGGGACCCCGAGTTCCAATCGTGCCTCACCCACTTCCCGGCTGCGAGTCCCCGAACACGTCACTTCCCCCGTGTGCCTCAGTTTCCTCCCCTGTAGCGTGGGGACAGGGAGGTTCGAGGACGAAACGAGATGACAATCGTCCCCTCTGCCCGCTAGGCCCGGGGGGCCCCGGGGCGCGCCCTCCCCCCAAATCGCGGTCTCGGGTGGGAGGGGGCGTGGGGGCGGGGAGGGGACGGGACGGGACGGGACGGGATGGGAGGGGCCGCCCGGCACGGGGCCGGAGCAGCCGCCCGGCTCGGCCCCGGGATGCCTCGGTTTCCCCAGGCGGCGCGGGGG
>NW_020955189.1:1419174-1465876 GCF_900497805.2 Vombatus ursinus | reverse complement strand
GGCCAGTGCCCGGCGCGCAGTAGGCCAGTGCCCGGCGCGCAGTAGGCGTTTGATGAGTGCCTCTTCCCTTCCCGGTGACCAGGAGGACGAAGGCTGGCTGCTGTGCCAGAGACTAATTGCATTAACTGAGGGCTTCTTTGCTGACTTGGTCTTGGCAGTGAAAATCTGCCGAGCCCATGCACTTGGCCGTGCCCCTCCAGCAGCCACCTTCCCTCCAAATGCATCTTGCATCTGTTAGGTGTCTTCCTGTATGTGCCTGCCTTCTCCCCGGGCTAGACTGGAAGCTTCTAGAGGGCAGGGACTGTCTCTTTTGTCTATCTCCTCCTCCTCTTGCTCTCCAGCGGAGCACAAGGACCGGTGCTGCTTGCCCCGGGATCCCTCTGCAGGAAGGCATCTTTCCTGCCTCCATTCTAACAGTACTTTGTACTCTTACATCACACCCGCTTTGGGGTCACCCAGCCAGTAACTCCCCCCGCCCCCAGTCAGCCCAGTCTACTGTAGGTAGACACTAATAGTTTAAAAGTTTCTAGACATCCAGGCCAGGGCCCCCTCTGGTTCCTTTCTGCCCTCTGGGGCTAAGCCAAGCAAAGCTGCCCCCTCTTCCTAGTGGCTGCCCTGGGAATCCTGCTGCCCAAGGAAGGCTTCAGGCCAGGGTGGAATGACCTCTTGTTAGGGCATTCCTGCTCACTTTGGATGTTGTCTGAAGTCCCTGCCCATTCTGAGATCTGTGACTGGGTGAGTCTGAGATGTGCCCAACCTGGAGCGAAGAGACCCTGACAGACTTAGTCATCTTGGGGTTTGGTTTGTTTGGCTTACCAGCGGTGCCGGGTCAGCGACCGATGGAAGCTGAGTGTTGATTGAATTTCACAGATCCATTCGTCATTGCTTGGCAGGTTAATTACCCAAGCCATAATTGTGATAGGAGTTTAGATAAAGGTTGTTGTTTGTCCTTCCTTCTCAAAGAGGAACATGGCATCCGGAAAGTGATGCCATGACATGCAAGTGAATTGGATTTAAGTGAGGCAGGGCTGTGCAAAGTCACCAGCCTCACTTTCTCCTCCTGAGCCGTGTGGGGTCCAGCCAGATATGGATCAGGACGACTGGAGATGGCCCTGGATACAGTGGGGGACCTTGGTCTCAGTTTGACTGAGGCAAGGCCCAATCTGTGATTAAGGCTAGGTAAGAAATACCTTAAACCCAAATCACTCTGGGTCTCACTGGTTGACCAACAATGGGTCCCAGGCTTGGGCCCTGACTGGCTCAGAGTGAATGTAAATAGCAGTTGTTTCTCTTTAGGCCAAAAACCCTGGGGGTCTTCCCCTCCCAGACTGATTTTTTTTTTTTTACCTAAGTAAAAGGGGCCATTCTCCACCTCCTTAGATAAGGGAGGGAGGGCTATAACGCTGGGGTGGGTGACACAGAGATGAGACCTTTCCTAGTCCACTCAGCTGCTGATGCCTTCCTCTCTCAGACTGCTTTCCACCTTCTCTCTCTCTCTCTCTCACCTCTTTCATTCTCTCTCTTCTCTCATCCTTCCTTTTTTTGTGTATATGAAATCTTCCCACTTGTTTACCTATTGTCTCCCTCATTAACATACAAGCTGTCTGAGGGCAGGGACCCCACTCTTGCCTTCGTGTGTCTCCCCAGCTGCACCTAACCAATGGTGAGATTTAATAAATGTTTGCTGACTTAATTTGACCTGAAGGAAAGAGAAGAGCCAGAGATGTCTAAAGTTGGGCTAAATGACATGGCCACTCCCCAGAAGGGAGCAGTACAGCCGATAGATCAGGTTGGAGTTTGTTCTGATTACTACAGAAAGAAGACCAAGAAAAGGGAGGCCAGAAAGTGCCGCAGGCTGGGAACCAGGTGGTCTACCCAGGTGGTCAGAGTCCTATCCAGAGGTGGATGTAAAGGGTTGGAGCCAGGAGGCAAGCGGGTAGAGGAGGGAGGGAGGGATTGGGGAAGTCGCGGGCTCTGCACGTGGCCAGCTCACATTCGAGGAAAGCAATGGGATGATAAGTAGAAGAGGAGCCGGTTCTAGAAAAGGCCATTGGTGTGTGTTTGGGGGTGGCTGGGTGAGTAAGGGAAAGGCCCAGTAACATGGAGATGCAGAACGGGCAAAGCAGGACACTAGACGGTGCTGGTGGAAACCGGACTCCAGGGGAAGGAGGGCGGAGCTTTAGGGAAGAGAACTTTCCAAGTTTCTAAGCCAATATTTGAGTTTCTTTGGTTCCTCCTTGGCACAGTGCCTGCAACTCACCGAGTGGACAGTGGCATCTGGGCAGGGCCTGATAAGCCAGTTGTCCAAGTTCACGTAGCAGAGAGGTAGAAACATACAATCTACTTAGTTAATTGTGCTTTAAAAAAATACATAAGCTTTTATGAGACTGGCAAACTTTCAGATGCCAGAGCCTGGCATGTAGAAGTAATAATAACAATAACAACGGCATTTCATATAGCACATTAAGGTTTGAAGTTGTTGTTCGGTCATTTCCATCATATCTGACCCTTTGTGGCCCCATTTGGAGTTTTCTTGACAGATGCTGGAGTGGTTTGCCATTTCCTTCTCCAGCTCATTTGATAGATGAGGAAACTGAGGTAAACAGGTCAAGTGACTTGCCCAGGGTCACACAGTAAGTTTCTGAGGCTGTATTTGAACTCAAGTCTTCCTGACTCCAGGCCTGCTCTCTATCCACTACAACACCTAGCTGCCTCTGTTAAATGTGAATCTGGTTCTACCGTAAAGGTCACAGAACCAACTCACTCTGAATTTTTCTTACAGACTTTTAAAAAGCCTTCCAGAGTTTAGACTCAATTCCACTTTGGACACCAGTCATTCAGGGCCTTAATCATTTTTGCATAGATGACTTTAGCAGCATTCACAATTGACTTCCTAGGAGCAGCCAGGTTGCTCAGTGGATAGAGCACCGGCCCTGAAGTCAGGAGGACCTGAGTTCAAATCTGACCTCAGACCAAACACTTGTCATTTACTAGCTGTGTGACCCTGGGCAAGTCACTTTACCTCAGTTGCCTAAAAAACAAACAAACAAACAAAAAACACAATGGACTTCCTGAACATTGATTCAGGAGAAATGCAAATATTCATTTAATCCTTGAGAGCAGGATTTGGGTCTTACTCATCCTAGTAGTTCTCACAGCAACCAACCACGCTCATGAACATTGCTTAATGAATATTTACTTCATTTAATGGAATCCAATACAACAAGAATGATCTCAACTTTAATTCTCCAGAGACAGTGGCATTCAATGGCTTACATCCATCTACACCACTGGAAGAATATTGACGATGGGTTTTGTTTCTGGGAATTGTGTTTTGTTACTAACGTATCACAGATTGACAAAAAGAAAAGGAAAATGACAATTGCTGGAAGGGCTGTGGGATAATAGGCACACTAATGCCCGGTTGGTGGAGCTGAGAATTAGTTCAGTCATTCTGGAAAGTAATTAGGAACTATGTCCAAAAGGTCACTAAATGAAACATTTCTTTGACCCAACAATACCCTTATTAGGTATCTCCAAAGAGATCAGAGGATTGGGTAATATGACAAAAAAAAAAAAAAGAAAGAAAATGATAAATGTCAGAGAAGATGTGGGAAAATTGGAACACTAATGCACTGTTGGTAGAGTTGTGAACTGATATAACCATTCTGGAGAACAATTTGAAACTGTGCCCAAAGGGCTATAAAACTGTGCATACCCTTTGATCCAGCAGTACCACTACTAGGTCTGTATCCCAAAGAGATCATAAAAAAGGGAAAAGGACCTCCATGTACAAAAATACTTACAGCACCTTTTTTTGTGGTGGCAAAGAATTGGAAATTGAGGGGATGCCCATCAATTGGGAAATGACTGAACAAGTTGTGGTATATGAATATAAGGGAATACTATGGTTCCATATGAAATAGTGAGTAGGCAGATTTCAGAAAAACCTGGAAAGAGTTACATAAACTGATGCTGAGTGAAGTGAGCAGAACCAGGAGAACATTGTACACAATAAAAACAACATTGTGCATGATTAGCTATGATTGACTTAGCTCTTCTCAGCAATACAATGATTTAAAATAATTCCAAAAGACTCAAGATGGAAAATGCTGTCCACATCCAGAGAAAGAACTTTGGAGTCTGAATGCAGATCAAAGCATACTATTTTCTCTCTTTTTGTTTTTCTTTCTCGTGGTTTTTCCTTTTTGATCAGATTCGTCTTTCCCAACATGACTAATGTGGAAATATGTTCAATATGATTGTACAATATGTATAACCCATATGAGATTGCATGCTGTCTTGGGAAGGGAAGAGGGGAGGAAGGGAGAAAAAAAATTTGGAACTCAAATTCTTATAAAAATGAATGTTGAAAACAAACAAAAAAGAAATATTTGTATTTTTAAAAATCATGGAATTTTTGAACTGAAAATTTTTTAAACAAACAAAAAAAGATCAGGGAAAGAAAAAAAGAGTTTATAGATACAAAATGTCCATAGCATGTCCTTTTATAGTGGCAAAGATCTGGAAACTAAGTGTTTGCCCATCAGTTGGGGAATGGTGTTACATGAATGTAATGAATGTTGTCCCATACAATAAAGATGAACAAGAAAAGTCCACAGAAATCCAGGAGGACTTGAAGGAACTGATGTTGAGAGAAACGAACAAAGCTAGGAGAACAATTTATATAAATAACAACCTCATTATGAAGATAAACAGCCTGGAAATTCTGATCAAAACAATGACTGACTCAAAAAGATAGATGGAGAAGTGTATTACAGACAGAGACAGACAGAGAGGTGATAGATAAGAGAATGGGACATACATTAACAAACATGACCATTGGGGAAATTTGTTTTGCTTGGTTATATTTTTTACAAGAATTTTATTTTCATTTTTTTCTACAGAGGGATGAGAGAGGAGGGGTAGTGATAATGTCCCTGATAAGATAAAAAGAAGAGAAAGAAAAGAGGATCATTAAAGCATTTTTGAAAAATGTGTAGAATGGGGCAGCTAGGTGGCACAGTGGATAGAGCACCAGCCCTGAAGTCAGGAGGACCTGAGTTCAAATTCGGCCTCAGACCAAACACTTGACACTTATTAGCTGTGTGACCCTGGGTAAGTCACTTAACCCCAATTGCCTAAAAAAAAAAGAAAGAAAAAGAAAAATGTGAAGAAGAAAACTGAAGGAACACTAGAAGAAACTATCCTTCAAATTCTAAAACATGAGCAAAGGAAAGTAACATGGGGGTGAATAGACTATGACATATTTCCAATGAAGAATTGTACAAGAAAAGAAGCATGAAGGAAATCCATCATAAAAGCATCAAGTCATCTACCCCAAGAGATGGATGACCAGAAAAGGATGTGGCCAGTCACATAGTGAGATAGAGGGATAACCATGATTCATTGCCAGATATATGATAGAAAAAACAAATACCCTGAGTTCAACGGGTAATCAGATCACAGTGGGTCATAGAGTTAACTGTGGAGAAACTGAAGAAGACACCAGATTTGAGGGGCAGCTAAGTGGTGCAGTGGATAGAGCACTGGCCCTGGAATCAGGAGGATCTGAGTTCAAATCCGGCCTCAGACACAACACTTACTAACTGGGTGACCCTGGGCAAGTCACTTAACCCCAAATGCCTTGAAGGGAAAAAAAAAATAATATACCACATTTGGATGGGTGGAAGCACATGCTTAGTAGCAGGAAAGGTTTGAGCAAAGGCTGGGAGGGGGGAAGGGACAAAGAGGATTCAGGTAAAACACATGGAGTTTGGGTGGAGCAGAGGACTCACCAGGAAGATTTTGAGGCTTATCAGTTAACAAGTCTTGTCATTTCTGATTCCAAAACATGTCTCCTTCTCTCCCTTCATACAGCCACCCCCTCCTCTGGTTCAGCCCCTCATTACCTCCTCCCTAGGTTATTGCCATAGCCTTCTAACTGCCTCAAGTCCTCCAGTACAATCTATCCTCCACTGGGTTGCCTATGTGATTTTGGAGCTGAAAAGTGGGGAGGTGGGAGGGAGGCAGAAGGATTCTTTCTAGGCAGAGTCTTCTTGGAAGGGACTGTTGCTTTCCCTCCTCGAAGCCCAGAGTGCTAAAATAACCAGAGGCAGGACCCCAGCACGTTTTGTGGGTCCCACCACGACACCAGAGCCCAAGCTTAGCCAGGCATCCTGTTAACTACCTTGCTGCCCAATACTCCCACCCTCTCTACCCCCTGATCAGGGAAAATAATCAAATCAACATTATGACTACTGCTGAGAAGGGTGTGAAAATTTACTCTTCTGGAGCTGCCCTTGGAATTCCTATGATTTAGACTGCCTGGGCTACTTTTCTTGGCCACCTTTCCCTGCTTCTTCATTCTTATCCGTCTCAGCCCTACAGTTCCCAGTTCTCCATCCAATCCCTCCCCTTCCATCATACCAAAGTGGCTTTATAAGCTGATTATCCCCCTCTCCCCCAGGTATAGTTCCCAGGCTAGCAGCTCCAGCTTGAGAACTGTCCAGCCAATTGCTGGCCTGTCCCCTGAATAAGGAAAGGAGAAATGGACTCCCCTAAAAAAAAAAAAGACAAGAATTCTCTCTTGGCTTTCTTTCATGGGCCAGCATCACAGGAGGATAGTTCTTCAATCTTATTAAAAGATGTCAAAGGCCATGCCCACACTCTCTGTAAAAAGGTACCCTGATGCCCCAAAAGCTCACCAGTCTGTAAGCTCATCCAGCTGATAAGGGAACTCCTCAGATCAACCCCTACTCCCTTACACATATGACTTGGGATTCATGACAACCCCATTTTATAGATGAGGCAATTGAGGCCCAGAGAAATTAAATGGCCCAGAACCATAAAGCAGGTAAGTGCCAGATGCAGCATTTCCATCTCCTTCTTCCCAATTCCATTAGCCCATGCTGTTTCTCAATAGCAAATAGTCCTCTTGAGCTGCTGGGGGTCCCCCTAAAAAAATCACAACCTCGTGGTGATGAACCTCTGTAGACTTAGCTGAGCTGGTCCTCAGAAAGCAGAATTGGGGTTTACTAACTGTGATACCTGATTGTGATGGACTATTGTTATGCTATAAGAAATGACAAGCAGGCAGATTTCAGAAAAATCTGGAAGGATTTATGTGAACTGATGCAAAGTAAAGTGAGCAGAACCAGGAGAACGTTGTACACAGTAGCCATAATATTGTACAGTGGAGAACTTCTCAGCAATACAATGATCCAAGACAATCCCAAAGAACTTCTGCCTCCAGAGAAAGAACTGTTGTCTGAATGCAGACTGAAGCATGCTAATTTTTTTTGCTTTTCTTTCCTTCATTCTTTTTTTTTATTTGATTCTCCTTGTATAAAAAGACTAATGTGGAAATGTTTTACATGATTGCACATGTATAACCTATATCTGATTGCTTGCCTTCTCAAGGAGGGGAGGGGGATAGAATTTGGAATTCAAAACTTAAAAAAAAAGTTTTTAAATGGTTTTAACATGTAACCGGAGGGAAATAAAATATTATACATTAAAAAAAAAGAATTATTGTGTGGCCTATCCTGGGAGTCTTTTCAGAGGGGTAGGAACGGCTGATGTAGCCTCTGAGAGCCAAGGTCACCTCTATGAGGTGTCACAACCCCCCCTAATGTCTAAGTAAATGGTACTTCTCTTGTAGCCAGCCTTCTGGCTCTCTGAACTTGGCTGGGCTGGTTTTTGGAGAACAGGCTGTCTCCTGGGCTAAGCTCTGACACTCTTCCCACCTGGGAAGACCTACTGGAGTTTGAGCTCCACAGTCAGAACCTTCCACAGCCCAAGGTCACCTGTGTACCACAGTCAGTGGAATGCTGAGCTTAAGAGCAGGATACACCTAAGTTCCGATTCTGCTCTAGACACTTCCTAGCTGTGGGACCCTGGACAAGTCATTTACTCTCTCTCTGAGTTTCAGTTTTTTTCCTCTTTAAAATGAAGGGGTTGGACACAAGGGCTTCTAAGTTCCTTTGATTTCTATCCTCTAAGCCACCTCCAAGGAGCCATTGAAAGGTCTTAGAGGAGACAGCTTGAGATTCTGAGATAAGAAGAGATATAAATTTTAAAAAATGTGTGTATACAGGTTGTTTGCCACAGACAATATGAGAACAAACTATATATAATAAGGTGCTAATTATGGGTGAGGAAATGTGGAAGAATTTGGCCACCTTCCAGTGGAGCTATGAGAGTAATTAACACCTATCTCTGCCCTCCCAAATCTATAGAGGGTCAGAGTGTCAGAGTTGGGAGGGACCTCAAAAGCCATCATTTTACAAGGGAGGAAACTGACACCCAGGGAGGGGAAGGGACCTGATCAAGGTGGCACAGGGCAAATTTCCACCCAGTGATCTGTTCTTGGCCTTGAGAATAAGATGAGTGAGATGGCCAGGTTCCAAGAGTGCTCCGTAATTGTTCAGTGTCAATGTGGCAGGAGGTCTCCAGTGGAGGACCCCAGGCATCAGTCCTGAGTCTGTAATGTTCAGCCTTTTTATCAGTGACTTGGATGAAGATGGAAGAGACACACTGGCTGGATTGGCAGATGCCACAAATTGGGGAGGGGTATTTAACATAGAGTCAACATCCCAAAGAGATGGGATGGCCGGCACATTGGATGGCCACCTAGGGATTGGGAGCACCTTGAAGGTAGGCTGGAACACTGGGCCAAATCTAATGTGACCCAATTTGTTAGGGTCACACTTGAGCTAAAAAAAAAATCAACTTCTCAAGGACAAGAGGAGGAAGACTTGGTTAGGCAGTCATTTGTCTGACAAAGATCTGGGGGCTTTAGTGGACAGCAAGCTCAATGGGAATTGGCAGAGCGATATGGCAGCTCTTACAGTCAGTGGGATTTGGGACTTCACTGAAAGGCAGAGCTTCCAGGAATAAGGAGACGAAGCTCCCACCGTCTCTGGCTCCGGCCAGACACCCACCTGCACTACTGTGTTCAATTCTGGGGACCACATTGGAGGAGGAACATTGAGGAGTTGGAGAGTGTCCAAAGGCTGGCAACAGAATGAAGACCACGATGTACAGGATCGTTTGAAGGAACTGGGAATGTTGAGCCTGGAAACGAGAAGGCTCCACAGGGACGTACATGATCCCTGTTTTCAAGTATTCGAAAGACTGCTGCAAAGGCAGACTGGACTGCTCTGCTTGGTCCCAGAGGGAAGATCTAGGGCCAAGATGGGCAGTTCCAGGAGGAAGACTGAGGCTGGATGTGAGGCAGGACTTCCTAAGCAGAGCCGTCCCCAAGGTGAGGGGTGGACTCCACACGTTGCGGGCTCCCTGTCATTGGAAGTCTTCGGCAGAGGTTGGCCAAACCCCTGCTGAGCGGCTTAGAGTAGAGACTGCTTTTCTTTCTAGGCTGGTCTGGATGGCCGACGAGGTCCCTTCCCACTTTTGGATTCAGTGGTTCTGACCTCCCCAAGGTAACGTAGCTAGTAAAGGAGAAAGGATTAGAACCCAGAGAAAAAGGAAGGTATTGGAGATGTGATCAGCTAGCCGGTAAGTGACTGAGGCAGGATTTGAACCCAGTTCCCCTCAGCTGAGTCAGGAGAGTCAATTACTTAGTCAGACAAGTCCAGGACTCCGCTTTGTCCTTGTTGGCCCCTAAGAGCCAGGCGAGGCAGACTTAGGCATGGTACAGGAAAGAACGATTGGAGCTGTCCAAAATCAGAAGCTGCTGCTTCTTCATTTGCCATGGGGCTGCATTGCACCCTGGAGGATCGCTTCTGCCCTGGAAATCAGCCCCCAGAAGGATCCTCTGCCCCTGTCTCCTTCCCCCTGATAGGAGGGTGGAGAATTCCACCCCAACCCCCACCCTGAGCCACACCCAGCTTATCTCCTCCGGACTTCTCCCCCAACTCTTCCGAAGCTTCCTTTGTTATACGGTCTTCCTCATTAGAAAGCTTCCCATTGTCTTTTTTTTTTTTTTTTGCTTATATTTCTATTCCCAGCATTTTAGCACTTAATAAATGCTTGTTGACACCACCATCAGAATCCAGTCTATTTTTTCAATACTATACTTCTCAATATATTCCAGCATCCTGTCAAACTAGACAAAAACATACTCCATGCTTCCCTGATGCCATACCTTTGATCACACTGTTCCTTGTGGAAAGCGATGGAAGGGTGATAGCTAAAAGTCACTCCTTTCACTCTCCTCGATCCCAGAAGGGTATTGGGCTAATAATAGCAAGAGCTAACATTTATATAGCACCTACTATGTGTCAGACACTGTGCTAAGCACTTTACGATCATTAACTCATTTGATCCTCACAACAACCCTGGGAGGGAGATGCTCTTATGATCCCCATTTTATAGATGAGGAAACAGAAGCAAACAGAGGTTAAGTGACTTGCCCAAGATCATAGAATAACTGAGGCTGGATTTGAACTGAGGTCACTTCTGGCTGTAGACCCAGGGCTCTGTGTACTGTACCATCTAGCTGCCCAGAGTTATGTCTGTTTAACCTCTAGAATTACATTTATTTACCCACCACCCAGCAAACACTGGCAGTCTAGGGGTGTGATTCTTTGAGAGTTCAAGGTAAGCCCCTGGGTCCCCCAAATCAGGGGTTAGTTTGCTTCCACTGGCTTACCTCATACCCCCCAAAAGCTTGGTACTCAAAAAATCAATCTTGGATTGCTAGCAAACATGTTAATCCAGGCAAACAGTAAAGAGAAATCAGGAAACTTACACAGATTTTAGCTTAGGAAAGAAGATGCAAGAGTAGATGAATTCTTCAACTGAGAGTGAGATAAAATCTCAGTTCTGCCAAGGGTAACATTTTTATGTAGCACCTACTGCATGCCGGGTATTGTGCTGAGCACTGGGGATTTAAAAAGGGGGCAAAAGACAGTTCCTACCCTTGAGGAGCTCATAGGCTAATGGGGAAAACAACACATACGTATAAACGAGCATGTTGTGAACAGGATATATAGGAAATAAAGAGAGGGAAGGCACTAGACATAAGAGAGTTGGGAAAGGCTGCCTGGGGAAGATGGGATTTGAATTGGGACTTAAAGAAATCCTGGAGGTTGAGATGAGGAGGGAGAGCCTTCTGGGCACAGGGCATGCCAGAGCAAATGCCCAGAGCGGAGAAAGGGATAGTCTTGCTCATGAAGCAGCCAGGAGGCTGCTGTCAATGGATCGAAGAGTACATATTAAGGGTAAGAAATTGTAAGACCTGGAAGGTAGGAGGGGCGAGTTAGGAAGGGCTTTGAAGGCCGACCAGAGCATTTTGCATTTGCTCTTGGAGGCCATAGGGAGCCGCTGGAATTTATTGGGGGGGTGGCAAACATGATCAGACTGAGGCTTTATGAAGATCTCTTTGGCAGGTGGATGGAGGATAGACTGGACCCCCCTCCCCGGCAAGCTGTGACAATAATCCAGGCACAAGGTGAGCAGAGACCTCCTCCCTATGCCATGCTTCATGTCCCTCTGCCTGGACATCTTGCCATCTTCCTCAGAGATGTTCACTTCTCTCTTCTGCCAACAGCGCCCCCCAGACCAAACATGCAGAGACCCTGCCCACCCTCCCAGGGGCAGTCAGTCCACTCAGCCTGGAAATGGGGCTGAGTGAGTTGTGCTCACTGCTGAGGAAGTGAGCTTAGATTTGGCCAGCCCACTGTTAGGGGGGCCTGGGCATCTCCTCCCCACTCCCTTGTCTGTCTCTTGCTCGAGGGAGAGTGATCAAATCAATACTACTGTTTCTTCTGGAAAATGCATGTCAATGTTCCCCAATTGGTGCACTCCACCTCCCTGTGACTGCTCAGCCCAAATCTCTTCTCTGGAAATGACTCCCCTCTGTAATAACAATGCTAGCTACCATTTCTATAGCACTTTAAGATTTCATTTCACTCTCACAGGTAGGTAACACCCATTTTATAGATGAGAAAACTGAGGCAGCCAGGTCACACATCTACTTTGTGACTAAAGCCAGATTTGAACTCAGGCCTTCCTGACTCCAGGTTCATTACTCTATCTACTAGACCCATCTAGATACCTCTGAAAGGCCAATGAGAGCTAAAGATATGTGGAGGAGCCAGCTCTGCAACATGTCCCATCATTCCCAGAGTCTACAGCCCCAGAAAGGACTTCCCCAGTGAGCTTATTCTCTTTGGGGAGCTAGGTAGTCCAGTGGTTAGCACTCTAGGGCTGGAGTCAGGAAGACCTGAGTGCCGATTCCACCTCAGACACTCCCCAGTTGTGCGAGTGTCACCCAGAAACCTCTCTTCCTCTGATGTTCATGCTATTCACCCCAATCAAAACGCTGGCGGGCAGTCGCTCTCCTTTTTTGACAAGTGAGGTACCCGGCTCCCAGTCTTTCTCTTTTCCCAGCTCCTTCCCTCATGCCTGGGGACTTCATCAGACATATCGACTCTCCCTCTGACACCCTACCCACTCAGTTCTTCGACCTGCCCACCTCAGCCACACTGAAGGTGGTCGTACCTTGATCTGGCCATCACCCACAGATGCACCACCGCTGTGTCCAAGAACCCAACCATAGCTTATTGCTTTTCCATTTCTCTGCCTTCCCTTACCAAACCCTGCTCTATGTGCATACCATGACCTTCAATCCCTCCACCCTTCAGGTCTCCCCCAGATCTTCTCCCCTGCACTAACCACTTTCTCTTTTCCCCATCTCAAGGTTGGTGAACCAATTTGCTTCCACACTGTCCTCTTCTGTCAAGTTCTTATCCCCCTTATCATTTCACCAATTGTGCCCTGCCCAGCCTTAGCCTTGGATTACTCCCACCATCTGTCCCCTTCACTCCTATGCATGTGCTGCCACTGAAGGTAGGTAGAGAAAATTACACAGTCATCCTAAGTGGATTCATGACAGATTTACGCTACACAACCTCAAACGGGCCCTCACTGCTGCACGGCAATCCTACCCTACCTCCCTCACCAACTCATTCTCCTAGTCTCCACTGAAGCCCTTCCAAACCTTTTCATCCCTCCTCAAGCCTCCCATGACTCTCTCTTTGCCCACAACCATGGCCGAGAACCTTGAGAAAATCCTATTTTACAGATAAAATTGCAGCCACTCACCACGAGCTCCCTCTTCTCCTCCTCATCTCCTATTGCTCAGGCACTTTGTGCCGCCTTCTCCTCCTTCTCCTCTGTCTCACAGGATGAAGTGACCTCCCCTGTCCTTGTTCAAGTGGTCCCAGTTCCATCCCATCTCCTCCAATAGACTGCCCCCTCTCTCTGCCACCCCTACTTTTGCATATGTAGTACCTCTCCCTCTCCAAGTGGCTCATTCCCTGTCACCTACAAATATGCCCATGTCCTGAAGAAAAAAACTCTCACTTGATCCTTCTATCACTGTTCACTATCCTCCCATTTCTTTTCTGCCCTTTATGGCTAAACTGCCTCCCCAAAAATTTGTGGTATAAGAAATGATGAGCAGGTGGATTTCAAAAACACTTAGCAAGACATACATGAACTGATGCAGAATGAAATGAACAGAACCAGGAAAACATTGTACACAGTAACAGCCACGTTATGGGATGACTGACTTTGATAGACTTAGCTCTTCTCAGCAATGCAAGGATCTAAGACATCTCCAAAAGTCTCATGATGGAAAATGCTGTCCACATCCAGAGAAAGAACTGTGGAGTCTGAATGCAGATCAAAGCAGACTATTTGCTCTTTTTTTTTCTTTCTGTTTTGTTTCCTCTTTCTTGTGGTTCCTCCCCTTGGTTCTAATTCTTCCTTATAACATGACTAATGTGAAAATTTGTTTAATAGGAATGTATATATAGAACCTATATCAGATTGCACGCCATCTTGGGGAGGGAGGGGGAGAAAAATTTAAAACTCAAAAGCTTATGGAAGTGAATGTTGAAAACCAAAAGCAAATTAATTACTTAAAAAAATCTATTCTCTTCAAAGTGACCAATGATCTTTTAGTCACCAAATGCAGTGGCTTTTCTCCATCACTTAGTATTCTCTGCTCTCTAGATTTTCACCCCCCCCCAGTTCTCCTCCTCCGTCTCTGACCACTCCTCCTCAGTCTTCTTTGCTAGGTCCTCCTGCAGATCACTTGTAGGCATCCCTCAGGGTTCTGCCCTGGGCTCTTTTCTCTCCTCACCATGCTGATGACTCCCCAATCTACCTAGCCTGCCCCAACATCTCAGCCTACCTCCATCTCACTTCTCCAAATGCCCTTCAGACATCTCAAACTGGATGTCCAGTAGACATCTTAAACTCAACATATCTTCCCCCAAATCCTCCCACTCTCCCACCTTCCCTGTTACTGTACTGTAAAGGGCACCACCATTCTCCCGGTCCCTCAGGCTCCCAACCAAGAAGGCATCCTCTATCCCTCACCACCTCCCACCTCTCCCCCAGCTGAGCTGTTGCCAAGGTCTGTAGATTTCACCTTTGCACCATTTCTTGAGCATGTCCCCTTCTCTCTTCTTATGCTGCCCCTACCCTGGCACAGACCTCCATGACCTGGGCTTAGATTATTATATATTATTATTATTATTATTAGATTATTGTAATAACCTGCAGGGAAGTCTGTCACCTCTCTGCTCAATAAACTTCCACTAGCAAATACAAACTGCTTTGTCTGGCATTCAAAGCCCTTGCTCACCCGGCCCCCTCGTCCCTTTCCAGTCTCCTTAGACCTGACCGTCCCACACATCCTCTTACATCCAGTGATGCCGGCCTGCTGGCTGTTCCATCCCTGAGTAGCAAGCGTTCTCTCTGGCTGTCCCCCACCCCTCCTGTTCTCCCTCCTCCTCTCAGGCACTTCCCTGATACCCTTCTGATCCCAACTACAGTCCACCTTCCACAGGGAGCCTTTCCCAACCCTTTGAAATTCTGCTGTTTCCGCTCTCTTAGTTGCTTTTTCTCCTATACGTCATTTGCTTCGTATATATTTGTTCACATGCTTTCTCCCCCATTAGACTGTAAGCTCCTTGAGGGCAGGGGCTGCCACTTGCTTCTTTTTGCACAGTACCTGGCACATAGCAGGTGCTTAATAAACACATGTTCACTAACTGATAGAGCTGCCAAAACAATCTTCCTTAGACATGGATCCTCAGCAGCTAGATGGTTCAGTGGCTAGAGAGGCAGGAAGACCTGAGTTCTAATCCAGCCTCAGGCACTAACTGTGTGACCCTGAGAAAGTCACTTCACCTCTTCTGCCTCAGTTTCCTCCTCGGTAAAATGGGGGCGATAATAATAGCACCTGCCCCTCAGAGTTGTTGAAATTATATTTGTGAAGTATGAGCACAGTACCTGGTGCATAGTGACCACCCTATAAATGCTAGCTATTATTATAGTGGATAAAGTCCAAGCAGGACTTGGCATCCAGGAGTGCTGGCAAGCACAGCCCAGGCATCCAAACCACCGTACCAGGCCAGACAGGCCAATGCTGCTCTGAGGCTGCTCCCACTAGCCTTTGGGCACTGCCCAGATGGGCCACCACCTTCTGGCTGTCCTGGGAGAATCTCAGCTCGAAGAGGAAACTCAGGGGGCATCCAGTCGTATATAGACCTATAGTCATATATAGTCATATAAATAGTCTATATATAGTCATATATAGAACCCCCTTTATAAATTGCCACCAAGTGGTCATCCATTCGCTGCTTGAAGACTTCTAGTAATGGAGAACTCATTACCTCCCAATGCAGCCCTTTGGAATAGCTCTCATTGATTAAAAACAAAAATTCACTATGTCGACCCCAAATTTGCCTTCTTCTAACTCCTCTTCTTCCCTAATAGCTCCTAGGGTTTTTTTTTGTTTTTTGTTTTTTGTTTTTTTTTTTTACTTAGGCAATCAGGGTTAAGTAATTTGCCCAGGGTCACGCAGCCAGTAAGTGTCAAGTGTCTGAGGTCGGATTTGAACTCAGGTCCTCCTGACTCCAGGGTGGGTGCTCTATCCACTGTGCCACCTAGCTGCCTCCAATTGCTCCTATTTTGTCCCCCACTGATCCTTGTATGGCTGGTCCTGAGTCATCTCAACATCCTAGACAGTCCCCATCTTATGCATGGTCTTATGGTGACCCAAAATGAACACAGTCCTCCAAGGCCAACACACCACAGGTAATACGTAGGGCTGGAGTCAGAGTCAGGAGGATATGAGTTCAAATCCAGCCTCTGACACTTACTTGCTGTGTGACCCTGGACAAGTCACTTAACCTCCATCTGCCTGAGTTTCCTCATATAATCCAATCCAATAAAATTTATTAAGTGCCTACAACACCTACAATGGGATATTGGGGATACCAATAAGAAAAGGAAAGACAGTCCCTACCCTCAAGAACTTATAGTCTAAAGGGGGAGAGGATATACAAAAGGAGCCAAGAAATCAGGTGGAAGGTAGGGAATGGGATCCCCAGAGGCCCCTTGTTATGTGGAGTTAAAACCAGATGGCAAAGCAGAAGGAAAGTGGAGAAAGCTGAGAGGCCAGTCTCTGCCCACAATAAAGGAAGGCATTGGGAGGAGTCTGGTCCTTCCTGCTCCAGCCCTCAGGGCAGTGGGGAGAGGAAGCCCAGGGAGGGGGGTCCTTAAGGCTTGCCTTAGTTGCCTGGTGGTGAGTTTAGAAGGGATGAGCTTGTCCTGGGGGGCATCTGAGACCAGGCAGGGCACCAGATGCCAAGGAGAATTTTGGAATCATCGGTCAAATGAGGGAGCTGGGTTCAGTTCAATGGCCCTGCGGTCCCTTGCAGCTCAAAATTGATGCTCTCCATGGTCTGACCAGGGCAGAGGACAGAAGAATGACCACCTCCCTTGTTCTGCACACTCTTCTTCTGTAATGGATCCTTCTAGGTCTCATGTGGCACCTCCTCCACGAAGCTCTCCCTGATAAACCTTCCCTGATCCCCCTCCCCCAGGTTGTTAGTGCTCTTTCTACCTCCCCAAATTCTCATGTTTTACTTATCTGTGCACTTGTGTATCTTCTCCCTCCACTGCCCCTCCAGTGGACTATAAGCCCCAAAAGAGCTTTTTTCCCCTTGGCTTTGTTTGTTGAATGAAGGAACGCATGAATAACGACAATAATGTGAACATTTCTGTCACACAGGGCACAGTGCCCACCACACAGAAGCAGCTTAATCCTTGTTCACTGAATTGAATTAATCCTGAGTCAACAGTGTGAGCTAGCAAGGGCAAAAAGGGAATATGACCTTAGGCTATGCTTCTAGAAACCAGCTTCAGCCTGACACAGGTACCAGCTCTCAGAGCCCGAAGGCTCTGCTTTGGAAGGCAATACTATTAATACTAATGAGAACTAGCATTTATAGAGCACTTTAAGGTGTACTTTGTCTATATTTATTTATTTGTAACATTCACATTAAAAAATTTTTGAATTCCAAATTGTCTCCCTTCCTCCTGCCCTCCTCCACCCCTTGGGAAGATAAGCAATATGATTGTGAAGCCATTCAAAAGATATTTCCGTTGTTGTAAAACAACAAGAAAAATAAAGTCAAAAAAAGTCTGCTTCAGTCTGCCCTCATCAGTTCTCTCTCTGGATAGCGTTTTTCATCATGAGTCCTTTGGAATTGTCTCGGATCATTGTATGGCTGAGAGTAGCTAAGTCATTCACAACTGATCGTCATACAATGTTGCTGTTACTGTGTACAATGTTCTCGTGGTTCTGCTCACTTCACTTTGTATCAGATCATGTAAATCTTCCCAGGTTTTTCTGAGAACATCCTGCTCATCATTTCTTAGAGCACGGTAGTGTTCCATCACAATTATGTGCCACAACTTGTTCAGCCTTTCCCCAATGGATGTGCATCCCCTCTCGATTTCCAATTCTTTGCTACCACATAAAGGGCTGCTATAAATGTTTTTGTACAAATGGGTCCTTTTTCCTTTTCTTTGATATCTTTGAGATACAGCCCTAGGAGTGCTATTGCTGGGTCAAAGGGCATGCCCAGTTTTATAGCCCTTTGGGAATAGTTCCAAATTGTTCCCCAGAATGGTTAGATCAGTTCACAGCTCCACCAACAATGCATCAGTGCACAAGGTGTACCTTAGCTGTATTATGTCATTCGACCCACCTTGTCAGGTGCTAACATACCTTGTTAGGTAAGTACTATTATCATATCCATTTTGGTTGGTTGTTTGGTTGTTATCTTTCATTCTTGAAGAGGACCCAAATGGCATCACTATATTAGATTCAAGTCACAATGTCTCCGACTGTGTCTGACCAGGCCAATGTGAGTTCAGAATAATCTGCCACATGTCAGGCATTTTACAGATAAGGAAACTGAGGTAGACAGGCAAAGTGACTTGCCCTGGCTCACACAGTTCAGTATCTAAGGTACTTGTTATTTCACATTTCTGGAAATCTTCTGGGGAATATAGATAATGACTCTCCAGGACACTGCTTTGGATAGAAGCTGGCCCTCTGAGACCCCTTCCAACTCAAGGATTCCATAAAGTTCACCTAAAATTTGATCCAAAGCACAACTCAGACCTGGGGATTTGAATTCATTCAAAGATGCAAATGTAAATTGTGAGTTAGAATCTTGATCAATCAGTTAATAAGGATTTATTAAGTGCCAGCTGTATGTCAAGCATTAAGAAGGCCTAGGTTCAGTCCTGGGGAGCCTGGTCTTTAATGGAAGCCTCTAATGAGGCTGTTCCCCTCTCTCAAACTAATTCACTCATTAAGGCCCCCACCCTGACAACCCCGAAATAAATGACTAAGACTGAGGCTAAGGTTACACTCTTATCTGGGCCCTCCCAAAAGACAAGAATAAAAGCAACTCAATGTACCTTATGAATCGGGAATGGGAGAGGAAATTAACATATAAAGCCAGCTGGGTGGCTCAGCAGATACAGGCCAGGCTTGTATTCTTTTTTTTAAAAAAACATATTTTAACATTAGTCATGTTGTAAGGAAGAATTAGAATCAATAAGAGGAACCACAAGAAAGAGGAAATAAAACAAAACAGAAGGGAAAAAAAGAGCAAATAGTGTGCTTCGATCTGCATTCAGACTCCATAGTTCTTTCTCTGGATGTGGATAGCATTTTCCATCACGAAGCCTTTGGAGATGTCTTAGGTCCTTGTATTGCTGTGAAGGGTCAAGTTTATCAGTATTAGTCATCACACAACGTGGCTGTTATTGTGTACAACGTTCTCTTGGTTCTGCTCGCTTCACTCAGCATCAGACCATACAAGTCTTTCCAGGTTTTTCTGAAGTCTGCCTGCTCATCATTTCTGATAGCACAATAGTGTTCCATTACATTCATATACCACAGCTTGTTCAGCCATTCCCCAACTGATGGGCATCCCCTCAATTTCCAATTCTTTGACGCCACAAAAAGAGTTGTCGCTATAAATATTTCAGGCTCTAATCTGGCCTCAGACACTAGCCGTGTGACCCTGTATTTCTGTCTGCTTCAGTTTTCCTTTTCTGTTAAAATGAGGCTAGAAAGAATACTAGGTAGGGCTCTTGTGAAGGTCAATTGAGATAAATTGCAGAAATATATTTAAAAATCTCTCTTTTAGTTTCTCTAGAAATATTAAGATATAATGTTGTTCTAGCCTAAAACCATTTCCCAGATTTTCCCTTTAGGAAAGTGGGGAGCTAAGGTTTCCTTTGAAATGGAAGAAAGATAACAACCACATGTAACTCCTGGCTAGGTAAGAAGTCTGCCTACAGCAAACCAAGGAAGACATTGCTGTCCTCTCTTTTGAAATGCAAGGTGAAGATATTGATCATAGGAAGGAATCTTTGGAATCCTTAAGGGGAGTGGTCCCGGAAGAAGGGAGTGGTGACTTCCGGAATGATAACCTCAGACTAAATTTTAATATAGTATGATCTTTTCCTTGTTCAAAATTCCTATGAATGTTACCTCAAATCCTCTTATGGCAGAAGGTCCTGTGGGAGCTGGGAAATTATGCCAGCTTGGATATCTCTCTCTCCAAGGCAGAGATGGTTCAGATATAAATTCATGTGAAATTCCACAAAATTGTTTCTGCCAAACTGGAACCAGAATCACGGAATACTATATTAGTAGTTTTTTTTTTTTGTCACAATGTGAAACACTTTGTAAACCTTAAAAGCACTATATAGAGGTTGAATATTCTTATTACTGTTATTATTCATTCACTCTGAGGCATCAGCTCCTCTGGCTCACCAGTCAATTAGAGTACACTTCAGCATCCCCAGGGGTGAAGGCATCAAAGAGGAGTCATTCCTCCCTTCCCCCCAGCCTCCGCAAGGTCACCTGGGACTAGTAATGGCCGCTCTGGGTAAGCTGCTTGGAGTGGGGGTGGGGGGAGATCCAGGCTATACCTATTCCTGTGCCTGTCCTCTTTCGCATTGGAATATGAATTCTTTAAGGCAGGGACCAGTTTTCTGCTTTCTCTTTGTGTCACCAACACTTGGGACTTAATAAAGGCTTGTTGATTGGTTAATTGATCTGTGGGGTGTAGGATGTACCTCGGGGGTGAGGGCTGCTGAGCTCTTTTCAGGGCTGCTTTCCACCTTTGCTGTCCACCTGTTCCACCTATCTCTCCCAGTGGCTCCAAGAAGCTGTAGCATGCACAACAGCTACGCCCCAGGAAACCATTTTGGCAGATGGGCTAAACTAGGTTGAGGGTAACCGAGGGAGTCTCAAATCTGTCATTGAGTTAGGGGGGTGTCTCCTCCAAGCATTTGAAGCCTTTCCCAGTGGAATGGGCGGATGAGAACAATTTGTTCCAAAGGCAATGAAAGCAACTGCAGCAGGTGTGGTGGGGCGCTTCGACCTTCGTCAGACATCAAAGACGCCAAGGTCATCCATCCACTGCATCTCGAGCCATCACCAGTCATGTTGACTCTGCCCTGACACTGCATTGCGATGACTCTGGAGGAGAGAGGGAGGCTGAAGATTTTGGGCAACTCTGCTTCGCTTACGTCCAATTTACGCACGAACCAAAAGACATCACCCACGCCATTTTACCATTTTTTTGAATGCTTGCCAAAAAGACTACTCTATGGAGAACTCACACAGGGCAAGTGTTCACATGGAGGTCAGAAGAAGTGATCAAGGTGACTCTCAAGGTCTCTCTGAAGAACTTTGGAATCGATGGGTGATGTGGGAGACACTGGCACGGGACCGCTCAGCAAGGTGTGCCCACATCAGAGAAGGTGCTGTGCTCTATGAGCAAAATAGAATTGAAGGAGCTCAAAAGAAAGGTGAGATGCGCACATTTAGAGAATCCACCCCAAATGTTCACATGGACTATTTGTGCCTGACTTGTGGGAGAGCATGCTGAGCTTGTACTGGTCTGGTCAGCCACAGTCAGACACACTAACTTGACTCTGACATAGTGATGTCATTTGGTCCTCTTTGAGAATCAAGGACAACAAGCAGCCAACCACACAACTGATCGATATGCTCTGGGAATGGAAATGGGAATCTTGAGAAGATGAAATCAGGATGGGCTATCTTCTGCATGATCCACTTCCTATAGAGGAGATCTCTTCTAGAAGAGACACAAATAGGACAGTCTCAGATACTACCTGTGTGCTTCTGGGTAGCTCAGTTTCCTCTTCTATAAAATGAGAATAATAAAATAGCATCTGCTTCCCATGGTTGTTGGGAGGGTCGACTGAGATAGTAATTGTAAAGTGCTTTGCAAATTGAAATGTTATATGAATGCTTACTGTCATTATTAGACTGTAACAGAATATTATTATGCTATGTAAATGGGGGCAAAGGAACTGTTTCAGTAAAACTGGGGAAGACACCTTTGAATTGACAGAGTGAAAGGAGCAGAACCAGAAGAATAATGCAGATAATGACTGCAACGTTGTGAAGAAGCTCACTTTGCAAGCCCAAAGAATTCTGAGCTGGGCAGCGACCAGCCAGGAATCTCAAAGGCTGCTGATGCAGCTGGCTACCCAGCTCCTGAACGGAGAGGGGACCCCCTGGAGGGCCAAAGTTAGACATCTGTTTTCAGACCCACCCAAGGGGGGATTTATTTTATTTGACTCTAGTCATGTTACAATGAAGGGCTTTTTATATGGGAGAGATTTGGGGGCCTCTCAGAAAAGAAAAGTGTCAATTAAGCTTTTCCTAAAATGCGCACAAAAGAACAGAAGAGCAGAGAGAGAAATATGCTAGTGTAGGGGGTGTTGTGAGTCTGGGGGAGACAGTGACCCAGAAATAGTGAAGTTAGAGGTCAAAGATATGCATGAGCCTAATGAGATTAACCGGAGACATCCTACCCCACCAAAATGATCTGCCGACATTAACGACCTTCTTGTGTGTCCTTCCTTTCTTGAGGAGGACCCTTGACATCAGGAGGGGGGTGTCATGACTTACAACTTGAACAGACCTGAATTTGGGTACCACCAAGGTTATTCCAAAGTTCAGATTTTCTTCTCCCCCAAGCCCCAAATCACCTGACAACCTGTCTCTACACTGCCTCTGGACCAAGGAACCTGACTGGGCAGCCTTGGCTGATCAATATTTCGACTTCTTTTGCTGCTTGCCCCTAAAGCTGCGTAAAACCTCATTTTCAGAGTGTGTCTGTATCTCCCTCTGTTGCAGATGTGCAGATGAGACTGCCCCATCAGCTGATGTTAATTAAACTTTGCTCTTTTAGCTTTGAAGCTTGGTTTATTGATCTCCATCAAAGGGACCTAGGTAAGAGGAATTACTCTCGGGAGGTTCTTAGGATTCCAAGCTGAGGTTCCCTAATTCTAGCAAGATCAGATTTGAGACTCACATCACAAATTGGTTTATACTTAGAAAAAAAAAAAGACAAGGTAAAGGTAAGGCTTGATTGAGTCACCGCACAATCATCCTACCCTACTTATCCCAGATATTTTTATCAAGTCCAAATACCTCTCTTCAATCAATCTAGTGGGTGGGGGAGGGAACAAGCAGTTAATGAGCTTCTACCTTGTGCCAGGTGCTGTGCTAAGGGCTTTACAAATATGATCTCATTTGATCCTCACAACAACTCTATGAGGTAGATGCTGTTATTGTTTTACAGGAATTATGGAAACTGAGGCAGACAGAAGTTAAATAACTTGCCCAGAGTCACAGAGTTAGTAACAGTCTGAAGTTGGATTTGAACTCAGGTCTTCCAGACCCTAGGTCTTGGTACCACCTGGCCGCCTAGGTGGCAAACAAAGGCACCTTGTAGTCATGTCCAACTCTTCATGAGCCCATTTGGGGTTTTCTTGGCAAAGATACTTGAGTGGTTTGCCATTTCCTTCTCCAGCTCATTTGACAGATGAGGAAACTGAGGCAAACAAGGTAAAGTCAATTGCCCAAGATCACACAGCTAGTGAGTGTGATGGGGGGGGGGTCTGGACCCCTAAAAGGAAAGGCCCTTGAACATTCCCACAAATTTCAGGAACCCAGTCCCTGACCTTTGCCTGGGGCATTCCAGGTCCAACCCAGCCCACCTTGATTACTTAATTAGCTTATTTGACACTCCTTAGTGCCATTCAGATATTCCCACAGTCTTTCTGTATAAAAATGTCCATCTTGCTCCCATTAAATTGCTCAAATTCTTAAAATCTGTCCTGCTTGTATTGGTATCACAGATTACACAGATTCACTCGGAGTCTGGCCTGATTCTATTGATGTTACAATAAACTGGCTACTTGGAGTGAAAGAAGGCTTGAGTAGCCAAATCCTTTCAAGGAAGACCCGCACCCTGTACCCTTGCGGGTATCTAGTATCCCTACACCACAACAAGTGTCTGTGACAGAATTTGAACTCACGTCTTCCTGACTCCAGGTTCAGGGCACTACCTACCTGCCCAATTAGACAGATACAGGAGGTAAAACAGCTTAGAGACTCTGCAACATCTTAAAGGCAGCTAAAAAATTCTACAAGATGCTACTCTTTCCCGACACTCTTTAATTTTGGTGCCTTCTCTCTGTTGGTTATCTCCAATTTATCCTGCCTGTGGCTAGTTTGTATGTAGTTATTAGCATGTTGTCCACTACATGAGACTATGAGCTTCTTGAAGGCAGGAACAATCTGGTGCTATTTGTGTATGTGTCCCCAGTGCTTAGCACAGTCCCTAGCCCACGTCATTGACTGACTGACTACAAGAAAAGGGAAAGATTAAAAATTAATTAGTTCCGGAGAAGAATTTGGAACTATGCCCCAAAGGCTATAAAATTGTTTGTACCCTTTGATCTAGCAATACCACTGCTACGTCTATATCCCAAAGATATCCCCCAAAAAGGGAAAAGTAACAATTTCTACAAAAATATTATAGCAGCTCTTTTTGTGGTGGCTAAGAATTGGAAATCGAGGGGCAGCTAGGTGGCACAGTGGATAGAGCACTGGCCCTGGAGTCAGGAGGACCTGAGTTCAAATCTAACCTCAGACACTTGACACTTACTAGCTGTGTGACCCTGGGCAAGTCACTTAACCTCATTGCCTAGCCAAAAACAAACAAAAGAACTGGAAATCAAAGGGATGCCCATCAATTGGGGAATGGTTAAACAAGCTGCGGTATATGATTATAATGGAATATTATTATGTTGTAAGAAATGAAAAGCAGGATGATTTCAAAAAAACCTGGAAAGACATGAGCTGATGCAGTGAAGTGAACAGAGCCAGGAGAACGCTGCACACAGCAACATTGTTCCATGAAGAATTGTGAATGACTTAGCTCTTCTCAGCAATACAATGGTCCAAGACAATCCCAAAGGATTTAGGATGAAGCATACTATCTGCCTCCAGAGAAAGAATTAATATTGTTTTAATACAGATTGAAGCATGCTATTTTTTACTCTTTCATTTTTTTTCTTTTATTCAAATCTTCTTGCACAAAATGACTCATATAGAAATGTTATACATAATTGCACATGTATAACCTGTATCTGATTGTTTACTTTCTGGGGGCGGGGGGTGGGACAGAGGGAAGGAAAGAGGTTAGAACTCAAGACTTTAAATAAAAATGTTTTAAAAAATAATTGGGAACTAACTTAATTTTAAAGAATAGATGGGTCAACAAACAAATCAGAGAAACAATAGCCAATTCCATTACAGATAATAGGAGAGAGATAACATAAAATTCTTGGTATGCATCCAAAGGAGTCTTTAAAGCAAAATATATATCTCTAAATTTTAAACTCTATCATAAACAAAAGGGAGAAAGAACAGATCAATTAATTGGGCATGCAACTTAGAAAAAAAAATCCTAGAAAACCAACCAATTAACCTCCCTCCTTAAATAAATATTGAAAACTTAAGGAAAAGATTAACAAAATAAATAAAACTAGGAACAGGGGTTTGTTTTTTTTGAGGGGGAAGGAAGGAAGCAACAAAATAGACAGAGCATTAGCCAATTTGACAGCTTAAATGAAATAGATGAATCTTTACAAAAATGTAAAATGCCCAGATTAACAGAACAAAAAACAGAAGTGAAACAATGCAGTCTCGGAAAAAGAAATTGAAGCCATAAATGAATTCTCAAAGAAGACTCCAGCATCAGACAGATTTATTATCAAATTCTGCCCAACATTCAAAGAACAGTTAATTCCAATATTATATAAATTGTTGGGGGAGATAGAAAAAGAAAGGACCCCATCAAATTCCCTTTATGATACAGATATGGTCTTGATAGTTAAACCAAGATGACAATAAAATGATTGACTTATTCAGTGCCATGCCAAACTACCAAAGGATTACTTTACAGAGCTAGAAAAAGCATTAATGAAATTCATCTGGAGGAATAAGACATCAGGAATTTCAAGGGGAATAAATAATGAAAAATATGGGAACAAATAAATACTATAACGTAATTTGGTAGCTGGCCAGGCAGTGGATAGCTCTCTGGTCCTGGAGTTAGGAAGACCTGAGTTCAAATTCAGCTTCAGACACTTATTAGTTTTGTGACCCTGAGCAAATTAACTGCTGTTTGCCTCAGTTTCTTCATCTGTAAAATGGGGACAATCATAGCACCTACCTTGCAGGGTTGTGCTTTGTGCAGTTCCTGGTACATAGTAGGTGCTATATAAATGCTTCCTTCCCCCTACTCATTCTGGAAAACAATTTGGAACTATGCCCAAAATTTATGAAGCTGTGCATTCTCTTTGACCCAGAGATATCACTACTATGCCTCTACTCCAAAAGAGATTAAAGAAAGAGGAAAAGGACCTATATATACAAAAAAATATTTCTAGCAGCTCTTTTTGGGGTGTCAAAGAAAGGAGAACTGAGGGGATGCTCATCCGTTGGGGAAGGGCTGAACAAGTTATGGTATGTGATTATGATGGAATACTATTGTGCTGTAAGAAATAATGAGAGGTGAGCAGAACCAGGAGAACATCGTACACAGTAACAGCTACGTTGTGCAATGACTAATTTTGATAGACTCAGCTATTCTGAACAATGCAAGGATCTAAAACAATTCCAAAAGACATATGATGGAAAATGCCATCCACATCCGGAGAAAGAACTATGGAGTCTGAATGCAGATCAAAGCTTACTGTTTTTGCTTTTTTTGTTATTTTTTGTTTTTCCTTTCTCGTGGTTTTCCCTTCAGTTCTGATTCTTCTTTCACAATATGATGAATGTGGAAATACATTTAATATGACTGTACATGTAGAGACTATATCAGATTGCATGCTGTCTTGGGGAGTGGGGGGGGGGAGATTAAGAACTCAAAATCTTATAAAAGTGAATGCTGAAAACGAAAAATAAATAAATAAATAAAACTTAAAAATAAAGAAATGATGAAAGGGGTGGTTAGAAACTTGGGAAGACTTGTACGAGCTGATGCAGGGGGAAATGGGAGGAACCAGGAGGACAATTTGTATAGTAACAATAATATTGTAAAGATAAACAACTTTGAAAGGCTTCGGAGCCCTGATCCTCCCTTTCTCGTCTTCTTACACCTCACTCCCCAATGCATCCTCTTTGATCCAGTGATCCTGGCCTCCTACTGTTCCATGAACAAGACCCTCTGTCTCTTGGCTTTGGGCATTTTCTGGCCATACCCCTGGGCCTGGAATGCTTTCCCTCCTCGGCTCCACCTTCTGACTTTCCTGGCTTCCTTTAAGTCCCAACTAAAATCTTATCTTCTACAGAAAGCCTTTCCCGATCCCTCTAAATTCTAGTGCATTCCCTCTGTTAATTATCTCCTTTTTATCCCATATATAGCTTGCTTTGCATGTATTTGTTCATATGTTGTCTCTGTTGGACTGTAAGCTCCTTGAGGGCAGAGACAGTTTTTTTGCCTCTTTTTGTCTCCTCAGCACTTAGCACACTGCCTTGCACATAGTAGGTGCTTAATAAATGTTTATTGATTGATATTGATCGAGAGAGAAGAAGACTGTGACCAATGTGGTCGTTTGTTTTGTTTGACTATGCATATTTGGTATAAGGGTTCCCTTTTTCCTTTGTTTTTCCCCAGAAGGTGTGGTATGGAGAGAAAACAAATGCTAGCTAATTGAAATAGGATTCAGTTTTTTTAAAAGAACCCCCAAGGAGCCCATATGAGAAATGACACCATGCCAAAGACCAAAAGGGACTTGGAGAAACCAAGAGCTATGAGTTCCTCTTTGGCCATGTGCACCGTCTGAGCCCACTCCCCTGGTTTCTGTGAATATTGATGGGAGAGCGTCATCTAATTTGGGGGGATATTGTGGGCCAGCTCTTCTCAGCATACTACTTCAGCAAATACTCTTAACCCAATACTAAGTCTGACTAATTGTTGTCAGCTGATGACAATAATAGCTAACATCTATAGAGGGCCTACTATGTGCCCTGCACAGTGCTAAGCACTTTGCGATTATTATCTCGTTTGATCCTCACAACAATCCTGTGAAATAAATATTATCTTCTCTATTTTACAGATGAGGAAACCAAGGGAAATTGAGGTTAAGTGACTCACCCAGGGTCACAGAGCTAAGAAGTATCTGAGGCCAAATTTGAACTCAGGTCTTCCAGACTCCCAATCAGGTGTTCTATTTTCTCTGCCGCCTCACTCTCCCAGCTGATGGGGAGGAAAGATCCTCTCTCCCCATCCCTGTCATGTTAGAGCTCTAAGGGAGATGCCCTCAGGACCCAGCCTACCAGTTCAAGTTGGGGTTGGGAGAGTAGCTTCAGAACATGTGGTTTCACACATAATTTTTTTCCTATTCCTCCTTGCACATGGAAAGTTCATGTTTGTGGATGTTTGTCCTCCACCCCCCAACAAAAAGATAAAAATGAGAGTGAAAGAAGATACCAGGACCTGGTGAACATTTTCGTTTCTATAAAAATCTTAGGGAAAATCAATAAGCATTTATTAAGCACCTACTATGTGCCAGGCATGGTAGGTCTGTTTGAGGAAAAGCTCAGAAAGGCAGAGGCTGGATCGATGAGGTCAGGCCCCCAGCCCCCCACATTCTCTTTGCCTGTTAGTGCCTTCTCTCTCCTTGGAGGATGCCTGCCTTTGTCCAAGTCTCTCTCTTCCTGCCAGGACCAGTTTCAGTGCTGACTCCTGCAGGAAGACTTTCCTGACTGCCCCCGGCACTCCACTCTCCTCTCTCCACCAAAGAGTCCCTCTGCTCCGGACCCACATCTGAGGTACTGACGACACTAGTTCCAGAGGGCCCCTGGCCTCAGATTCTCCGACTCATCGTGCCCCAACCCTGGAGGTAGAAAGACATTCACAAATGGGACAGCCATGTATTTCCTCCACCCAAGAGAAACGCTAACCCAAGATACTCACAAATGCACTTTGACAAAAAGACTTCAAAGAGGGCTCACTAACTGAACTTGTAACTCCTATTGCACTTTCCCAAGAAGTTAGGACATAAACCTCAGCAGCCCGTAAAGCTTTGAAGTGCATTTTCTCATCTCTTCTCTGGGGACAGGTTCAGGGATTATATCATTTTATCTTGGACTTGAGACATTGGCTGCTATCACAATCTCTTCTGAATCACTGCATGCAGATGGAATCAGACCCTCAGAGTGGGAGTTTCCCCCCACCCTACTACAGATAAGGAAACTGAAGCCAGAAGAGGGCAAGTGACTTGTCCAAGGTCACACATGGTGTAAGAAACAGAACCAGGATTCTATGGCTCCAGATTATATTTTGTATATATGTATTTATGCAGATGTCGTCTGCCCAGAAGACTGTCTTTTGTCTTTGTGGTCCAAGTAAGTCCAACAGTGCCTGGCACATAGTAGGTGCTTAATAAATGCTATTAATCGGTGTGTGAATATTGTCTATTAACTAGCATAGTTAATTTAAAAAAAACAATTCAACTCAATAAGGATTAATTAAGGGGCCTGCTATGTACAAGGAACTATGCTGGGTGCTGGGGATACAGAGACAAACCCCAGAGACCCTGCCCTCCAAGAGCTCACATTCTACAAGAAGCACATTGAACAAAGCCGACTGAAGGGATTAGGGGCAGTCTCTTGTAGAAGGTGACATGTAAAGAGGCAGGAGGGGAGGGGAGGGGTGTTTCAGGCGTGGAATCAGCCTGGACAAAGGCACAGAAGCTGGAGATGGCTTGTCAAGTCCAGGGAATTGCTAGGAGGCAGTTCATACTATGTGAAGCCAACTAGTTTGAAATATACCTGGAAAGATAAGGAATTCTCCTAAAACCAGCTTAAGGAATACTTTAAATGCCAGGCTATGAAGTACGTAAGAGAAAAGTATCCAAGACCGGTATACATCTGATTGAGGTGATGCCATCCCAGTCTAAAATGTGATGCTAGGTTTGGGGGTGGGGTTGGGGGAGGGAAGGGGGTTGGGACCGAGTGATTGTCATTCCCTGTTATAGGGAGAGCTCTCCAAAGCCAAAATCCCTCTCCTTTAACCTTGCTTAGTCAGCCAGGCTTCTCCCGGGCACGCCCTCCATAAGTAAATAGGAGCTAATGGGGGATGATGAGCTGGGCCATAAGGGAAGTCTTCATGGAAGAGGTGGCGCCTGAACTGAGTCTGGGAGGAAGACTCTGAGAGGAGAATAAGTAGGAAGTGCATTCCAGGCCTGCGGTACACCTTAGGCAAAGATACAGAAGTGCGAGATGGAATTTCAAACATGGGAACCAGCTACTAGTCCAGTTTGACTGGAATGAAGAGTGGGCTGAGAGGAATATGTCAAAATAGGCCTGGAAAGGTAGGCTGGAAAATGCCTGCCTGCCCTGCCTCCCTCCCACGACTGTGCTGGTGAGGTTCCAGACAGATAACAGAAGAAAAGGCTTTATAACCAGAAACAGGAGAAAAAACCAGAGGGCATGTCCCTGTTGGAGAGTTTAAAAAATGCTGAGAGCTTATCGCCACTTGCCATGCCCTTCCAGAAAGTGCTCTGGCCCTCCGCTCTCCCCACCTCTGACAAATCCGCTAGTGTCTAAGGTGCACCCAGGGAAGTGTTTCAAGCCAGAGAGAGAGACAGTTTTGTTGTTCAGTAGTCATTTCAGTCGTGCCCCACTCTCCGTGAGCCCATCTGGGTTTTCTAACAATAATCAGCAACAACTTAGGTGTGTAAAATGCCTTAAACACATTATTTCCACGGATAATGGTAACAACTATTGTTTATGTGGCACTTATGTAATAGGTGATCTACAAATTTGATCCTCATAACAATCCTGGGAGGTAGGTCCTGTGATCATCTCCATTTTCCAGTGGAGGAAACTGAGGCAAACAGGGTTAAGTGACTTGCCCAGGGTCATGCAGCTAGTATCTGAGGCCAGATTTGAACTCAGGTCTTCCTTATTCAACGCTTATCACTCTACAATTTAGGTGTGTGAAATGCCAGATAATGGTAACAGCTAACATTTATGTGGCACCTGTTATGTGCTAGATGCTTTACAATCGTCATCACATTTGATCCTCACAACAACCCTGGGAGGTAGGTGCCTTATCCCCATTACTGTTTACAGATTATCTCCATTTTACAGTTGAGGAAACTAAGGCAAACAGAGGTGAAGTGACTTACTCAGGGTCACACAGCTAGTAAGTGTTTGAAGCTGGATTTGAACTTGGATCTTCCTCACTCCTAGCCCCGTGCTCTACCCACTGAACCACCTAGCTGCCCACAGATATCCAGAGAGCACTGGACTGGGACTTAGAAAAGACATGGGCTCATGTGCCCACTCTGACGTTTCCTAGTGGGCAGCTCACTGAGCCTGTTTTAACATCTTTACCTCTACCCCTACCTCCCTGAAATGGATAATACTGAATCCCAGACTTGGGAGGGGCCTCTGAAAGCATCTAGTTCACCCTTTATCCGAGTAAGCATCTCCAACAAGTGACCAGTCAGCTCTGCTTGAAGATGGGGAGCTTACTAGCTCCCAAGGCAGCCCATTCTATGCTTTTTCCTCCATTCATCTCAGGGATCTTGTGGGAGAAAGCCCTGAGGGTCAACCCTAAAGCAGACCAACCACGATTTTAGAAGATTGGTGATGAAACATAATCACTAACTCTTAGCAGAGAGGTGGTGGGCTGGCGGTGCAGAACGAGACATCCATTTTCTGATGCAGCCGTTGGATTAATTTGTTTTACTTGACTTCTTGTTCAGTCCTGTCCAACTCTTCCGTGACCCTGTGTGGGGTTTTCTTGACAGACACTGGAGTGATTGACCATTTCCTTTTAAGGCAAACAGAGGTAAAGTGACTTGCCCAGGGTCACACAGCTAGTACGTGTCTGAGGTCACATTTGAACTCAGTTCCTCCTGACTCCAAGCCTAGCACTCCATCCACTGCACCACCTGCTGCCTCCTATTTACTTGATTCTACAGTACTTATCTCTTACAAGGGAGGGTTTCTCTTGTGGGATGGGGACAGGATGAGTTATCAGCGACAGAAATTCAAAAAAGAGAGCAGCGATAAAATTTTTATAAACACAGAGGAGAAAGGAGAAGTCCAGAGAGGGATAAACAAACAGGGTAATTTTATTACTAGTGTGTTAAATTCAATCCGAACATTAGACCAACTATGTAACAAGTTCAGACACAATTCTCTTTTAGGTCCCTTGGATACTAAAACATTCATGTCGGTTGACGATAAAGCTCATAATCCCAAACAATGGATTTTAATTCTAAACCCCCCTAGAGCACAGTAAACGTGGGAGCTCAAGCTTCTGAGACATCCTCTCCACAGGGTCCGTGGTCCATGGCTCTGTGGTAATGGAAAACATCTTAGGAGGTCACAGATTTCCGGCTGGAAGGGACCTTTGAGCTCATTTAGTCCAGACCCCTTATTTTCCCAGCTCAGGGGAAGGGATTTGTCTTGCTATACAGATGGCAAATGGAACAGCCAGGAATTGGAACTCAGAGCCTCTTGCCCCAAAAGCAACACCCTTTTCCATTGTCCTAGGCAACACCGGGAAAGGAAGACTGACTCCTAGCTCTGGCTTTGAAGCTGTGCTACACTGTGGAAGCATCTTCTCTTTGGGCCTTGATTTCCCTATCTGGAAAATGAGGGAGTTGGACTGGATGACCTCTGAGGCCTCTGCTGGTCAGGCCAGTCTATAAATTCCAAGGGACATTCCATTCCTTCCCCTACGGAGCAGTTTAACTGTACTGGAGGGTAGCATCACTGCCCTCTCCTGGCAACTAAGGAGATGACTCATTGGGGAGGGACCACCCTGACGTGTTCCCCCTGTACCTTCTGAATCTAGAAGTCTAGTGTTGAGGAGGGGAGAGAAAGGGAAGATTTCATTAAAGTTAGCATTTATATAGCACCTACTGTATACCAGAGGTGCAGCAAGGTGGCATGGTGGATGGAATGCTGGATCTGGAGTCAGGAGCACCTGACTTCAACTCTGGCCTCAGACACTTACTGGTTGTATGACCCTGGGTAAGTCACTTCACCCTGTTTGCCTCAGTTTCCTCATCTGTCAAATGATCTGGAGAAGGAATTGGCAAACCACTCCAATATCCTTGCCAAGGAAACCCCAAATGGGGTCACGGAAAGTCAGACAACTGAACAACAACATGTCCTGGGTCCTGCTCCGAGCAATTCGCAAATATTGTCTCATTCGACCCTCACGACAACCCAGGGAGGTAGGTGCAATTATTACCCCCCACTTTTTACAGTTCAGGAAACTGAGGCAGACAGAAGTTGAGTGACTTGCCTAGTCAGTGTCTGAGGCTGGATTTGAACTCAGGTCTTCCTGACTCCAGACCTAGCTCTCTAGCCAGGGCTCTACCCAGCTACCTTTGGCTTTAAAGGACAGGTAGGCCTATAGGCCATCCATGAGAGACATAGAATACCAGCTCTGTTCCTTGTGTGACCTCAAGTAAATCATTTAAGCCCCCTGGGCCTCAGTTTCCTGGCTAAGGGGATTGGATGAGATGGCCTTGAAGATACTTCCAGTGTGAGAGCTGTGAGCCTGTGATTAGCGCACCTCTGTGGTTCCTGCTAGCTGAAGACTCTCAGATGTCGCATTTATACTCTGTGTGTGTCTCCTGGTGGTGTTGAATTTAGAAAAGCCTATGGGGTGTGGTAAAGCTCACTAATAAATGAAAAAAGAGCCAGCCTAGAAGCCACGAAGACCTGGATTCAAATCCCTCCTCGGACACATACTGACTGTATGACCTTGAGCAAGTCACTTAACCTCTGGAGTCAGAGGTCCTGGGTTCAAATCCTGGCTCTGCCATTTACCAGAATCCCCAAATCTGAGAACTGCTGGGACTTCAGTAGACATTGAGTCCAGGGTACTGGCTGTGTACCTTTGGGGAACTCTCTTTCCTCGGGTGGGTCTCAGTTTCCTCCTCTGTAAAATGAAGGAGTGACTGAAATGACCTCTCCTTCAGAGCTTTGATGGAGTTTCAATGTCTTTGCCGTTGAGTTGTTTCAGTAGTATCTGACTCTGTGAACACATTTGGGGTTTTCTTGGCAAAAACACTGGAGGGTTTTGCCATTTTCTCCTCCAGCTTATTTTACAGCTAAGGAAACTGAGGCAAACAGGGTTGAGTGACTTGCCCAGGGTCACACAGCTAGTCAGTGTGTGAGACCAGATTTGAACTCAGTAAGACGAATCTTTCTGACTCCAGACCTGGTGTTCTGTGCCCTGTGGCACCCTCTAGCGGCTCTGATTTCTTTGGGTCCTTTTTCATCTCTGTGGGGAGCTAGGAAATCCCCAGTACGTTTTCCTAGCGTGAAACCAAATAGCCAGACATTGGAAAGCAGCTGGTTCTGTGTCTCCTCTACGTTCCCTAACATTTCAGAGAAATGTCTCTAACAGACGGGGAGCTGGAAGGGACCTTGAAGGCCAGTGAATCCAGCCCCATTATTTTACTGAGGAGAAAGTTCTTCAGTCTAGCCAGGAAGTCATGCGCACAGCTGGGAAGGGAGGGAGTGGCCCTGCTAGGATTCCAGCTTAAGGAACTCGGAGCCCAGCGTTCTGGGGTTCCCTCTGGATCTCCTTACAGAGTAATTCCCGTTTCTGACGGCAGCGCCAGAGAGCTGACCTTGGTTCTAATTCTCTCTGTGCTAAATCCTGGTTGGGTGTCCTCTGCAGAGGCGCCTCTCGGCCTATCCATCCAAGAGAAGCCATGGCCCTGAATTGTTAAGTATTCTCTCCTCTAATGATCCCACAGGTCCCGTCTCCGTTCTTTCCCATTTCGGAAGGATTTTGATCCAAGGCACAAGCCTCACACCAATCCTGCAAGGGGTGGGGAGGGGGAAATGTTACCCTCCCCATTTTTTACAGATCAGGCTCATTTTACAGTCTCCTCCCCCATCTCTGTCTCTCTGTCTCTGCGCTGTCTCTCCCCCTCCCTCCCTCTGTCTCTTTCTTTCCATTCTTCCCTCCCTCCCTCTCTCCGCCCTCTGTCTCTCCCTCCTTTCCCATTCTCTTTCCTTCCCTCCCTCCCCCTCTCATACTCTGTCCCCTTTCTCTCGCTGTCTCTCTTCCTTCTCTCCTGTCTCTGTTACTCTCTCTTTCTTTCTCTCCCTCCTTCCCTAACTCCCTCCCTCCTTTCCCCTCTCCCCCTCCTCTGCCCCTCTCAATCTCTGTCTGTCTGTCTAGCACATAGCAGAGCTGGGGTTTGAGCCCGGGACTCCTGAAGCCCAATCCAACGATCTTCTCACTGCTTGCCGTCCTGGAAGACCGTCTAAATCCTGAGAGCAGAGAAACGCCTTTTACCATCTCTCCAGAGACGGTAATAGATCGAGGGTCTGGGTTCCTTCCTCCGTTATTTAACGGAGGTTCTGACCGGGTGATGTCCCAGGTCCCTCCCCACCTTGCTGCCCTCTGCCCCTAGAGACACAATCCGGGTGACGCTGCCACGCTGAGCCTTCTTCACGGTCCACGTTGCCAGGGGTTCCCAGTGCCGGTCACTAGGGGGGATCGCACGGTTCCCCTCCTCCCTCCAAAACGCAGGGATCGGACGAAATGACCAGCGTGCTCTCCGGGCCCCCCGTGCACGTGCTGGGGCCCCACGCCCAGGGGGATGAATCTCAGGACCGGGCCGGGGGCGCGACGCACGGGCCGACGGGGCGCGCGGGGGCGCGCGGGCCAGGGGCGGTTAAGAGGCGCGTGGGGCGTCGAGGGAGAGGGCATCGGCCAGCCGTTGCGGAGGCAGGCGAGCCCCAGGGGCCAGGCCGAGCTGAGCCGGGCCAGCGGGGGGAAAGGGGGGCCACCATGACCAAGGACACCCCGAGCCCCACGGGCGGCGGGGGCCGCCGCTCGCCCAAGAAACCTCCGGCGGCGCTGCTGGAAGAGCAGCGGAGGGAGCTGGAGGCCGTGCGCGCCGAGCTGGAGGCCGAGCGGGTCCGCTCGCAGGCGGAGCGCCGGCGCTTCGCCTCCCAGACCCGGGAGCTGCGGGAGGCCGGCGAGCGGGAGCGCCAGCAGCTGGCCGAGCAGCTGCGCTCCCGCTGGGAGATGCAGCGGGCGCGGGAGCTGCGGCAGCTGCGGGACGCCGTGCTGCGGGAGCGCGACGCCGAGATCCGCCAGCTGCTGCGCTGCAAGGAGGCCGAGCTGCGCCAGCTGCAGCAGCGGCTGCACGAAGAGCGGGACCGCGCCGTGCGCCAGGCGCGGGAGCTGCAGCGCCAGCTGGCCGAGGAGCTGCTCGGCCGCGGCCACTGCGGCCGCCCGGGCTCGACGGCGGCGGGCGGCCTCGCGGGCGCCGTCGAGTGCCGCTGCAGGCTTCAGGACGTGCTGGCCAAGCTGCGCTGGGAGACGGACGGCGAGCAGGCGGCCCGCATCCGCCACCTGCAGGCCGCGCTCGACGTGGAGCGCGGCCTCTTCCTCAAGTACGTCCTGGAGAACTTCCACTGGGACCCGGCCTCCGTGCTGTCGACGCGGCCCCCGCGGCCCAACCTGGGCCGGCCCGAGCCCGGGGCCGCCACCGCCGCCACTGTCGTCGCTGCCGTCCGCTTCCAGGCGGCGGGCGCCGGGGAGCTGCCAACCGCGGGCGTCGGGGAGCTGCCGAGCGCGGGCGTCGGGGAGCTGCCAGCCCCAGCCGCCGCCACCGCCACCACCACCGCGGCTGCGACCCCCGCCTCCGCCCCGACTTTTACTCCGCCGGGGCCAGCCCCCCGGGTCGCCCCAGCCACAGGCCCAGTTTACCGCCCGCGGCCCGCGACCTGCGCCACCCGGCCGCGCTCTCTGGACAGCCTGCGCGCCCCGCCGCCGCGCCCCTACTCGTTCCCCTTGGACGACGCCGCCGCCCGCTCCTCCCGGTCTTTGGACGGCAGCCCGAGCCCCGCCGAGTCGCCCGGGGCCGGAGAGCCCGAGGCCGGCGGCCCGCTGGACGGGAGTCCCCTCTACCCCGCGATCCTGCCCCGCCCGCAGCTGGCCCGAGACGACCTGGGCACCGGCGAGAAAGCGCCCGGTAAGGCGCCCCGGCCTAGCCCAGAGGAGCCTCAGCTGGGCTGCGGGAGACCGCCCAGGGCCTGGGGGAGCCTTCCCCGCAAGGAGGTGCCGAGCCTGCAGCAGCCCGGGAAAGAAGGCGAAGCTGGCGAAGCCCCCTTGGCCCTCGCTCCGGGGCAGCCGGCCAGCGCGGCGCCCCGGCACGGAGCCAGCCCGGAGCTGGAGTACAACGACCTGGTGAAGCAGAACTCGGAATTGGCCGGGGCTCTGGAGACCCTAGCCAGGCACTGCTCCGGCCTCAGGGAGGAGAACAGCCAGCTGCGCCGGGGCTTCCCAGAGTCCATCGAGAAGGTGCAGCGCCTCAAGGTGAAGAACGCGGAGCTGGCCGTCATCGCCAAGCGCCTGGAGGAGCGGGCCCGGAAGCTGCAGGAGACCAGCCTGCGCGCTGTCAGAGCCCCGGTCCCCGAGGAGAGCGGCGCCGCCCTGGAGCTGTGCCGTCGGGCCTTCCAGCGCCAGCGGGCCCAGGACCTCACGGAGCAGACCAGCGCCCTGCTGGCCAAGGACAAGCAGATCGAGGACCTGAGGCAGGAATGCCGGCAGCTGCAGGCCCAGGTGGCCGCCTGCCAGGGACCTGCCCAGTGGCTCGACATCAACGACTTTGACCAGCTCCTGCGGGAGTCCCAGAAGGAGGTGCTTCACCTGCAGAGGCAGGTCACCCTGCAGAACTTCAAGAGCCCGTATGCCCAGAGGGCTGCCTCCCCGCCCCCCTCCGCCCGGCTCCAGAACCCTGCACCGGAGGAGGCCGCTGAGGCCCAGGAGCTGAAGCTCCAGGTGGAGGCCTTGGAGCAGGCGCTCAGCGAAAGACGGAAGTGTTGTGAGAGCCTGGAGCTGGACGTGGGCAAGGCCCAGCAGAGATTCCAGCGAGCCGAGGGCCGGCTGCAGCAGGTGCTGAGTGAAAACAGCTGGCTTACCCGAGAGAACAGCAAGCTCCAGGAGAAGGCCCAGTGGATAGAGAAGGTAGACTTGGAGAACAGCGAGATGCGGGGCAAGCTGGAGCTGGTGAGCGAGGAGCGGGACTCTGCAGCCCTTCTGACAGCCCAGCTGCAGCAGCAGGCCAGCCAGAGGGAGGCCCGCTGCCAACAGCTGGAGCGGGACCTCCAGGATGCCCGGAGCGCCCTGGCTGCCCAGCAGGGAGAGGCCCAGAGAATGCGGCAGGCCCACGAGCAGATGCAGAGGGAACACAGGGAAGTTCTGCAGACTCTGGAGGCCCAGCTCCGAGAGCTGGAGAGGCCCTGTGCCCAGCAAGCCCAGGAGGTTAAACCCCCACCACAGCTCTGGGGGAAGTGGGCCAAGAAAGCCACCTGTCCCCTGGAGGGCGTCCCTGACTCCAGCACGCTGGCCAAGAAAGCCAGCACCCAGGCGGGTGCCTCAGACACTGCCTCTGGGTCGCCCAGCCATCAGTCTTGCCCAGCTCCTGAGATGGACAGAGGCAGTGAGGTGGAAGAGTTAGAAGCAGACAGCCTCTCCCGAGCCCTTGAGCCAGAGGGCCCCAGAAGCCACCACGGCTACCCCAGCCAGGGCAGCCAGGACAGCCAGGACAGCCAGGACAGCCACGGTCCTTCTAAACTGAAGATTTTCCTAGCCCGATACGACTATGACCCATTTGCAGGCCCCAATGATCAGCCAGAGGCTGAGCTGCCCCTGACTGCGGGGGAGTATGTTTATGTCTTTGGGGACATGGATGAAGATGGCTTTTATGCCGGAGAGCTGATGGATGGCCAAAGGGGACTGGTCCCCTCCAACTTGGTGGAGCAGATTTCAGACAGTGAGATCCTGAATTTACAACCTCCGGAGGCTAGTGACTCCTGCCTGGAATCCTCCCAGGAAGTGAAATCACACAGTGAAAACTCCAGTCCTGAGAGAAAAGTGACTGGTTCCTTGGAGGTAGTATCCTACGGTAATCTGCTGCCGAAGAAACTGGAGAAGGACATCATGGAGGAGGCTTCGGACTCTTCTGGGGTTCCCTGCCCCTCAAAACTGACTCTGATCCAGCAGCTGCCCCGGGGTGTGGTCGTGGACTGGGAGGCCCCCTTTGCTCCCGACACGCATGGGGCCGTGCAGGGCTACAATGTCTATGTGGACAACGAGTTGTGGCAGAACGTCTGTGCTGGGTCCCGGACCAGAGCCGCCATCAACGACCTGGACCTGCAAACTAGGGCCTACCGCATCTCCGTGCAGAGTGTGATGGAGAAAGGCTGCTCCAACCGGCTGCAATGCTCCTTCCTGGTGGGCCGGGGCTTCTGCCCTGCCCCAAGCCAGCTGCGGCTCAGGAATCTCACCTCCACCTCTGCTGAGATCACTTGGCTCTACAGTAACAGTAGCTACCCCCACATGGTGTACCTCAATGAGCAGGAGCACGGCCTCACCAAGGCTGGAGTCTACTGCTACACCTTTCAGAACCTACAGCCCAGCACTCGCTACTGTGCCCATGTGGAAGTACGGCCTGCCAGGGAGACCTCCAAGAAGCTGTGGGAGGAGATGGCCTCCTCAATTACTTTTAGCACCCCATCGGCCGGGCCGCCTGACCCTCCACTGGATGTCCTAGTGGAGTACCACACCTCCCCAGGCACTCTGCTCGTCAGTTGGATCCCAGTGACCATCGATTCAGCAGGGTCATCCAATGGGGTCCCTGTGACGGGCTATGCCGTGTATTCAGGTGGGCAGAAAGTCATTGAAGTGCCCTCTCCCACAGCAGGGACTGTCTTGGTGGAATTTTCTCAGATACAGCAACAAAAACTTTCCCAAGAGGTCTCCGTGAGGACCATGTCTCATTACGGTGAATCCCCGGACTCAGTGCCAGCCCAGATCCCTGGGGAGTGGTTGAAACGGTCCAGCTCTTACAGATCACCCCAGGCTTTTCCTGTCAACCACAGCTGTGGGGAGCTGGCCCATCCCCAGACCCGTTCGACATTGAGACCATTTGTACCTATCTCCCAAGAGAAGTCCATTCTGGGCAGCTTCGATACCAAGACCAGTACCCCGCTTCCTGCCAGCTGTGGGAGCGCTAAAATGGTTGCCTCTGATGGGTTCCCAGAAGACAGCTTCCAAAGGGGACTTGCAAAGCCTTCAGAAGGTGACTTGCCAAGCCCAGGAGACATCAAAGCCCCTCAGGGACCTGGAGAAGCCTATGCCCTGAGCCCTCTGCCTTCTAGCAGGAAAGAGTCCCATGGGCCTAAGACCATCAGAGACAGCAGGTTTGGGAATCCCAGACATCTGTCTGATGGCCAGATTGGGCTGGAGGAGAAGAATGCTAGAAAGGCTGTTCCAAGATGGATCCAGGTTCAGGAGTTGTTAGATACTCCCCCAGAAAATGGCCCCATGAAAGAGATCTCTAGAGAGAACAATTCTGGTGGGAAGGTGCCTAGGAACAGAGTAGAAACAGAAGCACTAAAGGGGATGACTCAGTCATCAGAGGCCCCTGCTGATTACAGCCACTTGGCTGACCTGGCCAGTCTGGAGGAAGAGGACCAGTATGTGAATATGTGGGGCACAAGGAGACCCGGCCAAAAGAAGGAATTTAGGCTCCAAAAAGGGCAGACCGGGCTGGCTGGTCCGAAGAAAGTGACCCCACTCCCAGAGCCCAGTGCCTTGTTGTATCCAGCCCCCTCAGGGAAGATGACCAAGATCCTGAAGACCAGCCCCACGATGGCTGCCCCCAGGCCATGGCTCAGGGCTCCAGGAAGCAGCCCTTTGAAAGGAAAGGGGGCAAATGATCCTGTCCGAGTGTTCGTGGCCCTTTGGGACTATGACCCCCAGCTGATGTCCACCATCCCAGAGACGGCGGAAGAAGGGCTCGCCTTCCAGCGGGGCCAGCTCCTGACAGTCTGGGGGGATCGAGACCCAGATGGATTCTATTACGGGGAGTGCGAGGGCCGGATGGGCTACATCCCTGGGGACATGGTGTCCGAAGTACAAGTGGAGGGCGGTGGCATCCTCAAGAAGCTGCTCTGGCAAGACCGCCTGCCATCGGGGGTGTCCCTGGATGGCCTCCTGGGGCTCTCTACGCAGCCGCCCAGCCCCCGGAAGAGCTTCTCCATGGGACGGCGAGCCCAGCTTTGGCACCCACAGACCATGGTGGCCGCCTTTGACTACCACCCCCGCCAGAGCGCTAGCCTGAGTGTGACCAAGGAGCTGACCCTGAGCACCGGCGATGTGGTCACTGTGCTAGGCTCCGTGGATGACAACGGCTTCTTCTACGGGGAGCTAAATGGGCAGAGAGGTCTGGTCCCATCGAACCTTCTGAAGGCCCCAGCCCTGAATGCCGAGTAGCCGAGGTCCTGCAGACCTGCCTTCTGCTCCTCCCTCCATCCAGGACAGCCAGCCAGCCCCTGAGGGCATGGCACATCGACAACCACCACATCTATAAAAAAAAATAACCCAAACCTTTTTTCATCCATAGAGACTATAGAATTGTACTCACTCTGAGAATGCAGTTTAAAACCTGGCTTCAGGCAATTAAAAGAAAGAGCAAGAAAACCCAGTTATTTTGGGTGTGTCCCAACAAGGGGGGCTGCGGTTCCAGATGAGTAATTTGATTGCTTTGGGAAATCCCCTCCACTGATGCGTTGGTGACTCTTCTGTAACTGAGCGGCCCGGGGGACTGAAAGGCTGTGCCTTGCCTAGGCTGGCCCGGCTAGTAGCAGACAGAGACTGGATTTGAGCCCAGGTGCCCCATGACTCCCGAGGCCCAACCTGGCTATCCGCTACCCCTCTGGGCTAATGAGGAATGAAAACTATTACAGTGGGCTGGCCCTGACAGGTTTAGAATTTGCTGGTTAGGGACAGAGACAGGGCCAAACTCAGGGCTCTTCACTGGACAGGCTTCTTCTCCTAGGAGAAGAGACAGCTGGTGTTTCGAGAGGGGATGACGCTAAGTGATTGGGTTCCCTCCGTGATTGAATGTTAGATATTCAAAGCATCTCATCCATGTGTCAGGCTAGTCTGGCCTGGGAAGAGAGAGGTCTGGAAAATATCCACTTTCTAGCTTTTCCTAAGCTGCCCCTCCTTAAAATACAGAAAGGAAAAAGAGTGTATTCCCTGTATATCTCATTCCTTCCCTCCCTTCCCCTGCCCTGGATACAGGAGCCGACTCTGGAATCCCTTCTTGGGTGTCCAAGGGTGGGAGAAGGAACGGTGGAAGGGTGGGCCTTGAGGAGGCTGACTCAGGCTTTGTCAATATCCAGACCTGCATGGCTTAGGATCGTAGGATCCAAGCCCCCCCCATTTATTCAGAGGGGGAAACTGAGGCCCCGAGAAGTGATAAGACTTGATCAAGGTTACAGAGATAGTATCAGGAGGGGGATTTGACCCCAGAATCCATGCTCTTTCCACTGTCCCAGGCTACAGTGTGAGGTCCTAACCAGATCTGGGCAGATTGGTGGAGGTATTGGAGTCTAAACAATGTTGAAATCCATTTCCTTCTAACTCGTCCCCGTGAAGGTCATCCCTCGTGTGCAGATCAAAAGGAATATCAGGTAATCTGGACCCAGACTGGAGGATATCTCTCATCACATCATCAGGACTTTCTGTACTTCCCCAACATACGTATCCATTCCCATACCATCCCCCAACACATGCACACTCATATACACATGCGTGCATACATGTATACGCACACTCATATACATATACATGCACGTGTATACACACCCACTCACATACACATGCGTGCACACATGTATATACACTCATATATATACACATGCACGTGCATACACACACTCATATACACATGCGTGCACACATCTATACACATATATATACGCGCACGCACATATACACACACACTCACATGCACACACGCACACACACACACACACCCTTTAACTGCAGAGACCTGCTTGGACTGTCCTTTTCCATAAGGCTGGGGGGAGATTAAGGGGAGAGTCTATACTCCTGTAACTTTATAGAAATCATTCATTCAACAAACATTTGTCAAGCTTGCCCAAATAGTGGGCTAACTACTGGAGATTCAAAGTCAAAACCAAAACATTCCCTGCCCTCAAGGAGCTTACATTCTACTGGGTGGTGGTTGGAGATAAATTATGAGAAATATTCTCTGGCTTAAATTATATGCTTTGGAGGATGAAATTCCTTTAGGGGGTTGGGAGTGGAAATTACAGGACCTCAGATTTAGAGCTGGGAGCTTAGAAGACAAGTCCAATCCCCTCATTTGTGGGAAACTGAGGCTAAGATACTTGCCCAAAGCCACACTAAGTATCAGGTAGCACAGAGAACCAAGAATATGTGAACCCCAGTCTTCCATTACTCTCTTGTTGTTCAAAGAGTGGCCCTTCTAAGCTCTAGGGGTCCTCCCAACTCCCGATGGTAGGGGTAAGTTGGTCCCTTGGAGTTCTGGGGGTATCTCTGGGAGACTGTGGGGTTCTTCTCTAATGTTCTCAATTCCAATGTTTTCTCCCCAATATCAGTCTCCAGTGAACATAGATTCCCAGTTTCATTTAACCAATTAAAATGAATTCATTTTTCCGAAGGGCTATTTCCCGAGACAATAAAGCAAGAATCACTGTACAGATATAATTCTCTCTACCGCCAGGGGCACTCTTTCTCCTGTTCCCATATAGTCCCTGGGGAGACTTGGCTTAACCTTAAAGCGGTGCCTGTAAGGCCTTCGTCCCTCCAAGTCGAGTTTTTGAATGTGCCAGAGCCGATGAACAGATTGGGCATCTCGACTGAATCGGTGAGGGAACTCAGACTAGGAGCCATGCTCCTGAATAATTGCAGTATTTATATAATACCTACTAAACATCTTCTTTACATTAATTGTTTGAGCCCCACAACAAGGTGCTATTACCTCCATTTTACTGAGGAGGAAACAGACCCCAGAGGTTAAGTGACTTGTCCAATTCCACACAACCAGTGTAAGAGGGTTGGCATCTGGGATCATCTGGACATTGAGTCCAGCATTCTCGCCACTCTGCCAGGCAGGTCAGTCAGTAAACATTTCATGCCTACTGTGTGCTAAGCACCAGAGATAAAAAGAAGGGAAAAGACACTCCCTACCCTCAAGTTGCTCACAATCTAACAGAGACAGCCTGCAAATAATGATGTTCAAACAAGGTATCCATAGGATAAATAGAAAATAATCAACAGAGGTAAGGTATTAGAATTAAGAGGAATTTGGAAAGACTGTGTAGCAAGTGGGATTTAATTTAGGACTTAAAGGAAGCTAGGAGTGGATGAGGGAGGGAATTGCAGATGTGGAGGATGGCCAGTGAAAATTCCCAGAGCCAAGAGATGGAGGGTCCTGTTCATGGGACAGCCCAGAGACCAGTGTCACTGGATTGATGAGTGCCTGTCAGGGAGTGAGGTGTAAGAAGACTGGAAAGGCAGGAGAGGGCTTGATTATGAATGGCTTTGAAGACTATCCTACATTCTGTATTTGATCATCCTGGGGGCAATGGGAGCCTCTGGGGTTTATTGAGAACAGGGGCGATGTGGTTGGAACTGAGCTTTAGGAAAATCATGTTAGTGGCTGAATGGAAGCTAATCTGGAGGCAGGGAGAGCAGATGGGCTGTTGTAACAGTCCAGGCATGAGGTAATAAAAGCCTGAAAATGGGGGCGTATTTGAGAGAGATTAGGAAAGTAAAATCAACAGGCCTTGGTAACGTTGGACGTGGGGCTAGGGACAATGAAAGAGTGAAGAGTCAAGGATGACACATAGGTTGGGAGGCTAGGAAGATGGGGGTTGAAAGTAATAGGGTGGAAAGGGGGAGGGGCTTAGGGGAAGCTAACGAGGGCAGTTTTGGACATGGTGAGTCTTCTGGACATCCAGTTGGAGATATCTGATAGACCAGATCAGCGGAGAAGCTGGGACTGGATAAGTAGACGTGAGAAGCATCAGCATAGTGATTATAATTGAATCCAGGGGAGCTGATAAGATCACCAAGTGAAGAAGTATAGAGGGAGAAGAGAAGAGGGCCCAGGACAGAGAGCAAGGGACAACCATGGTGAGAGGGATGAAGATCCATCAACGGAGACAGAGGAGTGGTTAGAGAGGTAGGCAGTATACAACGTCCAAGTTGGAAGAGACTTGGTTGAACTCTCTCATTTTACAAATGGGGAAACTGAGGCCCAGAGAATTAAAGGGACCCATTGTCATGTAAGTGGGGGAACCAGGAGTAGGACCAGAATCACAGAATGTGAGGGTTGGAATGGACCTGAGCGGTCATCTCACCCCATCTTACCCACACTTGAAAGGAATCCCGACGGTAATATAACCAATAAGTATTCCTCCAGCCTCTGCTCAATGACTTTCAGTGAAGAGGAATTCGTTTTCTTCTGAGGCAGCCATATTTGGACAGTTCCAATCGGATCCTCGGTCACCTCTTCCCACGGTTGTGATATGCTGGTGAGGGTCCAATTCGAGATGCGGAGCAGCCCAGGGGATGGTGACTCCTATTTCTGATTCGTTCTCTCCCTATCTCTTCCCTCCACACACACCTTTCGAGCCTTTGGGGCCCTGCCATGTGGTCCCCCTGGGCTAGCAACATACTCAGACAACATGGTGGGCAGGGATGAGAGGAGCATCCTCTGGTAGGAGGCTGGGCTCTGCTCACGCCTCTCTTGAAGGTCCTGGATCCCCAGTCAAAATGAAGCACGTAGGGAGGGCAGCTAGGAGGTGTTTCACTTGGGGCCATGACACCTGACCCACGAGTCCTCAGTTCCCACAGCTTCAGGCATCAGGGCCTCAAAGTTTAGGCAGTTAAAAAAGTGGGAAGACATGAGAATGAGCCCAGAATGGAGGAGGTCACTGACCACTGATCACCTACAGATCCCTTATCGAGCCCTAGCCATTTATTTCACTAAGGCAGAGAGAAGTGTCTAAGGGGAGAGCTGGAGAAAGCGAGAGGGTGGAGGTATGAGGGAGGGAGGGAGGGAGCAGGGGTCCAGGGCCAGGTGAGAAGGAAGGACATTGAGTTTATCTTACTACAAAGAGTGCTGGGTTTGGAAGTGGAAGACCTGGATTTGAAACCCATCTCAACCCCTCTCCTTTTTGGGGGTGTGGGGGGGAGGCAATCAGGTTTAAGTGACTTCCCCAGGGTCACACAGCTAATAAGTGTCTGAGCCTGGATTTGAACTCAGGTCCTCCTGACTCCAGACCCAGCACTCTACCCACTGCACCACCTAGCTGCCCCCAGACCCTTCTCTTCTCAGCTGTCAAATGATCTTCCTTAAGTTCCAGGGGTACCATATGGTACCCCTATTCAGTAAACTCCAGTGGCTTCCTGTTACCTCTAGGATTAAATATAAAATCTACTGTTTGGCTTTTAAGTCCTCCAGAACCCACCCCCCTCCTACCTTCCCAACCTACTTACACTTCCCCCTCCCCCTGCAGGTAGTATTTAATCCACTCTCTCCCTATCCCTTTCATTCTAGTGTGTTCCCTCAGTCGATTATCTCTAATTTGCCATAAGCCAGTCAGACGATAAACATTTAATACCTGCTATGCACCAGGTATTTTGCTCAGCCCTGGGAATCCAAAGAAAGGCAAAAGACCGACCCTGTCCTCAGAGAGCTCACACTCTAAAGTGGGAGGCAACATGCAAATAATTGTACAAAGGAGACAGGATAAACCGGAGAGAATCTAACATTAGGGGGATCAGGAAAAGTTTCCTGTACACACCCTCTTTGTACCTGGTTGTCTGCATTCTTCTCCTGCTGGACAGTGAGCTCCTCCCGGGGCAGGGACTATCTTTTACTTTTCTTATGCCTGGCACATAGTAGGTACTTAATGAATGCTTGTTTGTTTTCCCTCCTTGTTGACTGACTCACTGACAATATGTGTCCTGGAGTACACCTCCTCCACCTTTCTGGGCTTCATTTTCCCCACCTGGACAATGAAGCAATCAGGCTTAATGACCTCAGTGAAGGAAGGGAGCAAGCACTGATTCATTGATTGATTGAT
>NW_020955189.1:1374633-1419164 GCF_900497805.2 Vombatus ursinus | reverse complement strand
ACCTCAGTGAAGGAAGGGAGCAAGCACTGATTCATTGATTGATTGATCGATTGTGAGGCAATCTGAGTTAAGTGACTTGGCCAGGGTCACAAAGCTAGTAAGTGTCAAGTGTTTGGTCTGAGGCCAGATTCGAACTCAGGTCCTCCTGACTTCAGGGCCGGTGCTCTATCCTCTGCACCACCGAGCTGCCCCTTGACTACGTTAAATTAAAAAGGTTTTGCACAAACAAAGCTAATGCAACCAAGAATAGAAGGGAAGCAGAAAGCTGGGAAACGATTTTTACGGCTAGTGTCTCTGATAAAGGCCTCATTTCTAAAATATATGGAGAACTGAGTCAAATTTGTAAGGATACAAGTCGTTTCCCCAATTGATGAATGGTCAAAGGTTATGAACAGGCAGTTCTCACATGAAGAAATTAAAGCCACCTATAGTCATGAAAAAAATGATCTAAATCACTAGTTGTTGTCATTTGTTTTCGAAGAGGACCAAAATGACATCACTATGCTAAAGTAAGGTTTCAGTATGTCCGACTGTGACTGATCCAGCCAATATGAGCTCAGAATGCTTTACCACAGGTCGAACACAAATAGTCCACCTGAACATTTGGGCTGGATTCTCTAAATTTATACATCCTGCGTTTCCTTTGAGCTACTACAATTCTGTTTTGCTCACAGAGCACGGCACCTTCTCTGATGTGGGCACGCCACGCTGGACAGTGCTGTGCCAAGGTCTCCCACATCACACAATCGATTCCGAAGTTCTTAAGAGAGACCTTGAGAGTGTCCTCGTATCGCTTCTTCTGACCATCATGTGAACGATTGCCCTGCGCGAGTTCTCCATAAAATAATCTTTTTGGCAAATGTACATTTGGTATTCAAACAACGTGGCCAGCCCATGGGAGTTGTGCTCTCTGCAGCAGAGTCTGAATGCTTGTCAGTTTAGTTTGAGAAAGGACCTCAGCGTCTGGTGCTTTATCCTGCCAGGTGATCTTCAGAATCCTCCTAAGACAGTTCAAGTGGAAGCGATTCAGATTCCTGGCATGGCGCTGGTAGACTGGCCAGGTTTCACAGGCACACAGCAATGAGGCTCTGTAGACCTTCAGTTTGGTAGTCAGTCTAATACCTCTTCTCTCCCACACTTTCCTTCAGAGCCTCCCAAACACTGAGCCAGCTCGGGCAATGCGTGTGTCAACCTCATTATCAATGTGCGCATCCCTGGAGAGTATACTACCAAGGTAAATAAACTTATCCACAGCATTCAAAATTTTCCCATTTGCTGTAACCAACGGTTCCACATATGAATGGTGTGGTGGTGACTGATGTTTTCTTGGTGTTAATTGTTAGGCCAAAATTAGCACAAGCGGCAGAGAATCCATACTTTGTTGCATCTCAGCTTCAGAAGCTGCATTGAGTGCACAATCATCTGCAAACAGAAAATCATGCACCAACACTCCCTCCACTTTGGTCTTTTGAAGTTGAAGAATTTACCATCATAATGGTTAGCTGACCGTAATGCCGCATTCATGCTCATTGGAAGCATCTGACAACATGGCTGAAAACATCCTGCTGAAAAGCATGGGAGCAAGCACCCAGCCTTGCTTTACTCCACTGCTGACTGGGAAAGCACAAGGGCACTGCCCATTATCCAGGACCTGGCAACCACACCATCACGGAATTGATGTACAGTGCTGATGAACTTCTCCAGGCAACCACATTTTGCCATGGTCTTCCACAAGCCCCAAGACTGACAGTATCAAAAGCCTTGGTCAGATCTACAGACATTGTGTACGGACCTCTGCTCCGCTCCTGGCATTTCTCCTGGAGTTGTCGGGCAGCAAACACCATATTGACTGTTCCTCAGCCCTTTCTGAAGCCACCCTGGCCCTCAGGTAGATGACCATCTTCCAGGCGAAGGATCAGCCTGTTAAGGTGGGCTCTGGCAAGAATCCTGCCAGCAGTGACTAAGAGAGACACCTCCATGTGATTGTCACAGGACAATCTATCTCTTTTACCTTTATAGAGATGGACAATGGAGGCATTCTTGAGCTCCTGGGGAATAACCTCCTCTTTCTGCATAACCTGGAAAATTTCAATCATCTTTTGTATGAGCAATGAACCACCCCCCCCCCAACCTTGTAAATCTCAGCTGGAATAGAATCAGCACCAGGTTCTTTGCCACATGAAAGGAGCCTAATGGCCAAACCTCTTTTTCAGTTGGAACTTCAGCTAGGGAGGCATTGACTTCAACCTGAGGTAAACAGTCAATGGCTTCAGCACTGATTGATGAAGGTCTATTGAAACACTATGGAAGTCTTGAACTCATCTCTCCAGGATCGTGTTTAAATTACTATTGATCAGAGAATTGCAAATTAAAACAACTCTGAGGTACCACATCACATCTATCAAGATTGATTAACATGACAAAGTAGGAAAATGATAGGAGAGGATGTGGGAAAATTGGAATACCCATGCATTGTTGGCGGAGTTGTGAACTGATCCAACCATTCTGGAGAACAATTTGAAACTATGCCCAAAGGGCTACAAAACTGTGCATGCCCTTTGATCCAGCAATAGCACTACTGGGTCTGTATCCCAAAGAGATCATAAAAAAGGAGAAAGGACCCACATGAACAAAAATATAGCAGGTCTTTTTGTGGTGGCAAATAATTGGAAATTGAGGGGATGCCCAGCAATTGGGAAAAGGCTGAACAAGTTGTGATATAGGAATGTAATGGAATATTATTGTTCCATAAGAAATGATGAGCAGGCAGATTTCAGAAAACCTGGAAAAACTTACATCAACTGATGCTGAGTGAAATGAGCAGAACCAGGAGAACGTTGCACACAGTAACAGCCACATTTGTGCAATGACCAACTTTGACAGACTTAGCTCTTCTCAGCAATGCACTGATCTAAGATAATTCCAAGGAACTTGTGGTGGAAAATGCTATCCACATCCAGAGAATGAACTATGGAGTCTGAATGCAGATGGAAACATACTATTTTCTCTCTCCCTTTTTTTTCTTTCCTTTGATTTTTCCCTTTTGTTCTGATTATTTTTTTTACAACATAACTAATGTGGAAATATGATTAATATGATTGTATATGTTTAGCCTATATTAAATTTCATACCATCTTGGGGAGGGGGAGGGGAGGGAGGGAGGAAAATTTAGAATTCAAATTTTTATAAAAGCAAACGTTGAAAACTAAAAATAAATTTTAAAAAAGATGACATCAATTGTTTTAAAATTTTTTTCTCAATTACATGTAAACAAAAAAAATTAACATTCATTTTAAAAATTTTTGAGTTCTAGATTCTCTCTCTCTCTCTCCCTACCCCCACTCCTTGAGAAGGCAAGCAATTTGATATAGATTATACATGTGCAGTCATGCTGCAACAGAAAACACAGACCAAAAAAACCTCAAGAATGATCAAGTTAAAAAAAAAGTCTGCTTCAATCTGCATTCAGACTCCATCAGTTCTCTCTCTGAAGGTGGAGAGCATCTTTCTCTGGAGGTGGCATTGTCGTGGATCATTGTATAGCTGAGAATGGCTAAGTCATTCACGGCTGATCATCTTATAATGCTGTTGCTGAGTACAATGTTCTCTTAGTTCCACTGACTTCACTTTGCATCAGCAATGGCATCAACTCTGAAATGCTCACCTCAAATCCTTTCTCACCCCAGCTGTAGGACTTCCTCATGCCCTCACTAATTCATGCCCTCATGCCATTCCCTCCCCTTTTCCCTTCTTTTTATATGTTATCTCCAATCCATTCCAACCTTACCCTTCAATGCCCAGTGGCTGAGGAAAATCACACACAAGATCCTAGACAGCTTTGTGTATTATGTTTAGAAGAGAGTTTGGACAGTGAGATTCAAACTCAGTGGAAGGAGTGCTGAATCTGCAGAATGGGTGGCCTGGGTTCAAATCTCTTCCATGTGTGACCTTAGACAAGTCACCTCACTTCCCTGAGTCTCAGTTTCCTCATCAGTAAAATAAGAGAATTAGACAAGATGATCTCTGAGCTCCCTTCCAGCTTCTGTATTCTAGGATCCCTCCAGATAAGGGAAATATTTTGTACCCCATAAGGCTCTTTGGAGATATGAACTACTATTAATATTATTTTGGGAAAGGCTGTTTACAGGGGATACAGGAAAGGGAAGAATCAGAAATGATTCAGGGCTTTCCATCCTGGAGCAATTGATGGGAGTGGAGAAGTCTGGAGGGGAAGAGGATTTTGGGCCGGTGATGAGTGTGGTTTGAGACAAATTGGGTGTGATGTGCCAATGGCCATGTCCAGATTGAGCTGTTCAGGATTTAGTTAGAAATAGAGGTCTAAATCTTGGGAGAGAGGTCAGGGCTAGAGATGTAGCTCAGAGAGCATCTCAATGGCAATGGAAGTGGCAAAACTGGATACTTTAATAAGATCTTAGAGTTAAAACCAGAAGGGACCTTAGGGACCATCTAACCACCCCCTCTCACTTTACAGATGAGGAAACTGAGGCTCAGAGAGGTTAAAGGATTTGCCCAACATTAGGCAGCTAAGAAGTTTCTGAAGCAAGATTTGAACCCAGATCCTCCCACACTCTACCTTAAGGCTTGATGAACCTTAGGAAAAACACATAGTTAGGGAGATTGAGGAGTGGGCAGAGATAGAAGGAGAACAGGGAAAATGCCCATCAGGGGAGCCAAAGCAGGAGAGAGTATGTAGATTGATGTGGGAGTGGACAGCATAAAAAGCTGCAGAAGAGAGACAGCTAGGTGGCTGGCCTTGAATTCAGGAGGACCTGAGTTCAAATCCAGCCTCAGACACATAACACTTACTAGCTGTGTGACCCTGGGCAAGTCACTTAACCCCATTGCCTAGGCAAAAAAAAAAAAAAAAGCTGCAGAAGATGCAAGGAAGATGAAGATGAGAGAAGTCCATTGGCTCGGACACTGGGAGTTCCCTGATGCTCAGAGCAGTTTACTTCAATCAGTGGGGACCGCGAGGAATGGAAAAGAGAGTGGGTCATGAGAAAGTAGGGGCCACTAGGTGGCGCCATAGTGTGCAGAGCACCAACCCCAGCATCAAGAACTCATCTTCCTGAGTTCTAATCCGGCCTCGGACACTCACCAGCTGTGTGACTCTGGCCAAGTCACTTCACCCTGTTTCATGCCTCGGTTTCCTCATCTGTAAAATGAGCTGGAGAAGGAAATAGCAAACCACTCCAGGATCTTTGCCAAGAAAACCCCAAACGGGGCCACAAAGGGTCGGACACCACTGAAAAAACGACCGGACAGCATGAGGAAATGGAGACATCCAGTCTAGGGGGCAAATTGAACAGTTTGTCAGTGACAGAAGCGAGAGAAGCAGACAGGAAGACATTGACGGGAGCTAGCTTGTCCAGAGGGTGAGGTCCTGGAGATAGGACAGGGGATGGATGATGGTCCAAGGTCGGGGGAGGCAGAAGGGGGGGGATCAGGGAGAAGGAGGGATTAGCCTTGGCCCAGAGGAAAGGGCTGGGTGCGGTAGCTAAAATGACAGATAAGGGAATCCACCCTCCAGGACTGAAGAGTTCCAAGGCTTAGCATATATTAAGTCAGGGGTTTATCTGGGGAGTTCCCTGATCAACTCCAGGAACCTCCCAGAGAAGGAGAATCTTTGTCGGGGCCTGCCCATCGCCGGGGATTAAGAACAGCTCCTGTGGGTTAAGGAGGATTAGTTGGTAGGATGGATCAGAGCCACCCCTTTGTGCTGGGCCTGCCCTAGAGAGGATGCCTCCAGCTCCTCTTTGCCCAAAAATGGAGGCAAGCCTAGAGAGCAGCAGAGCTGGTAGAGCACCTGCAACCCTAGGGGGAAGGGGCGTCTGGGATGGCTCTTGGCAGCTACCTGGACCCTTACTGGTGGGGTCCAAGTTTGGGTTCCAGCTTGAAGTGATGGTAGAGTCCATTGAAAGTCCTGGTTGGTTGGTTTTAGAGAATGAGGGGCACCTGGGCATAGTATGTTTGAATGCAGAAGGCAAGGAACCAGCTGATAGGTAGAGGTTGAGGGAGGGAGGGAGAGAAGTAGAAAGGTAAGAAGAGAGACAAAGAGAAAGGGGAGGGGGGGTAGAGAGAGAGAGAGAGGGAGAAGAGGGAGAGGGAGAGAGGAAAGGAGGAGAGAGAGGGAGGAAAGAAAGTGAGAGGAGAAGGGGGAGAGAGGAGAGAGAAACAGAGACAGAGAGAGAGAGGAGAAAGAGAGAGAGGGAGAGACAGAGAGAGAGAGGGAGGGAGAGAGACAGAGAGAGAGGAGAAAGAGAGAGAGGAGAGAGAGAAAAGGAGGAGAGAGAGGGAGGAAAGAGTGAGAGGAGATGGGGGAGAGAGAGAGGGAGGAAAAGAGGGAGGAGAGAGAGGGAAAGAGAAAGAGGGAGAGGGAGGGAGGGAGAGACAGAGATAGAGAGAGAGAGGAGAGAGAGACAGAGAGAGAGGAAAGCGAGAGAGGAGGAGAGGGGGGAGGGAGAGAGAGGGAGGGAGAGAGACAGAGGAGAGAGAGAGGAGAGATAGAGGAAAGAGAGAGAGGAGAGAGAGAGAGGGAGAGAGAGGGAGGGAGAGAGACAGAGATAGAAAGAGAGAGAGAGGAGAGAGAGAGGAGAGAGAGAGGAAAGAGAGAGAGAGGGAGAGGGAGGGAAGGAGAGAGACAGAGAGAGAAGAGAAAGACAGAGAGAGGGAGAGAACGCGAGCATGATTGAAGATACAATTTGCTGGAGAAAACCAGATGAGGGGCACCGGCAGAGGTGGTTAGCTTTGGCCAGGAAGAGGGCCACCCCATTATCAGAGACTTGGGGAAAGGAGGAAAGAGTCGGGGTGAAGTCAAGGAGCTTGGAGATGAAGAGAAGGATGGAAGAGAGATTTCACTTTGAACGGTGTCACTTTTCCAGGTAAGAGGGGCAAGAGGAGGCAGAAGGCCGCAGGGGGGAGATGCTGCTCAGCCCAGTGTCCCCAGGAGAGAGGCAGCGCCCAACATTCCCGTGAGTCCCTTAGTCGCCTCTTAGGATCCCAAAGGCTTCTGGCCTTAGGGTACTCCCACATGCACGTGAGACTGCTGGAGAGGCCCTTCAGAATCTAACCTTTGAGAAAAGGAAGACAATATCTGGGCTGTTCCAGGGTCCCTAGATACCTCTGCCCACCCCACCCCCAGCTCCGCTGAAGGGGCAGCAGGGAAGTAAAGCCATGATATGGTAGAGCAAAAGGCCTGAACTTTGCCCTCTGCTCTCAGTTGTGAATTATTCAGGCAATGCAGGTGTCTGGGGGCAGCTGATTGAAGCCTTTAGGGTGGTGACTTAAGGCTGGAGGCCTGTGCAGTTTGGTAAGGTGGGAAAGGGATTGGCCCTGGAGGACAGGACCTTGGTCTGATCCTATCTCCTCCCAGGGTCACCTTGGGTGAAGTACTTCTGGGCCTCAGTTTCCACATCTGTAAAATTGCGCTAGATGTCCTCTGAGATCCTTTCCAAATCTATGATCCTAGGAAGGTTGGGGGGTGAGGGTGGGGGTGGGGGACAAAAGAACCGACTGAAATGTTGCAAGGGTGACCCTGTAGCAGTCCCTTCCAGAGAAGTGCAACCCAGCACTGGTTCCACGCGTCTGAAGGAGTGTGTAAGGCCCTGGGAAGGGGGGCTCTCCCAAGAGGAAGGAGAATGTATCCTTGACTCTGGGGACTCTGGAAAATTCTTCGTTTCTTGCACTTTCTATGTAGCCGGGTGGTATTGAAGGTCAGACTTGGAGTCAACAAGGCACAAATGTAAATCAGCTTCAGATTCTTATTGTAGCTCAGTCATTTTGCAGTAGCATCTGACTCTTCTTAAGCCCATTTGGAGTTTTCTTGGCAACGATCCTGGAGGGGTTTGCCATTTCCTCCTCCAGCTCATTTTACAGATGAGGAGACTGAGGCCAACAGGATAAAGTGACTTACCCAGGGTCACCCAGCTAGTAAGTGCCTGAGGCCGGATTTGAACTCAGGACAACTCATGTTCCTGACTCCATGCTGGGCACTCTATCCACTGCACCACCAGGCTGCCCCTGGTTTTAAGCCTTACCTGCTTAAATAGTTATTAAAAAGCTTGCTTACTCTCCAAGGATTCTGGACACCTTGTACTTTAGCTGCAGAACTGTGTTTTGACAGGAGGGGGAGCCAGAGAGCCAGGTAAGAAGCCCCCCCCCCCCCCCCCCCCCCCCGCGTGGGAAGCCAGGCAGCCACAAGGGAGCAGATGCGGTCAGTCTTGGTTTTCCCTTTCTCTCTGTCTGTGTGTGTCTGTGTGTGTGTCCCTGGGGAGACCCTGGTGTCCGGGCTGTGCACCCTGGACTGCTGGCCAGTGAGGACTCGTGCTGGCAGGGTCCGGCTGTAGCTGGGAGACCATCCTTGGGAGACCTTCCTGCCCTCCTTTCTCAGGTGACCTAGGGAAAGTCACAGGCCACCCCTGGCAGAATAATAACTGCTAATAATAACAATAAGCTAATAAGACCCAATCCTTTTCTACTTGACCCCATGCCCCTGCTCTCCCCACTACCCTAAGTTGGCTCTTGGAAAGACAGCAGGATGTCATGAAAAGAGAACTGAGTTTGGATCCAGAGGATCTGGGTTCAGTCTGCCGCTTAGTACCTGTGTGACCTGAGGGGAGGCTCGCTGAGCCTCAGTTTCCTCATCTGTAAAACAAAGGCAATTGTACCAGATGACTTTGAAGGTCCCATCAGCCTTTAGAAGGAAGCAAATTCTTGGTTGGGCAGATTCTCGGGCTGGCTACAGATGGATAGGGGATAGAGTTTTGGCCTTGTAGTCAGGAAGACCTGGGATCAAATCTTGCCTCTGATGCTTATCAGCTGTGTGACCCTGGGCAAGTCACTTCACCGTGTTTGCCTGTTTCCTCATCTGTAAAATGAGCTGGAGAAGGAAATGGCAAACCGATCCAGTTTCTTTGCCAAGAAAACCCCAAATGGAGTCACAGATCACAGAAGACAACTTCTGTCAGGCCTCTACTTAGAAAGCTTTTGGTTTTGTATCACTTGGAGATAATGAGTATTTTGCACAATAACTTCTACTCAGTAAGAGCATTCTCAAAAAGATGTTTACAGAAAATGTTTACAGATCAATGTTAGTCAAGGGCAATTGTGGGCAGCAGCTGGGTTTATGATAATGGGCCAGTTCCAGGCCAGTTTCTTGGTTGAGGTCTCCAGGACTGGTAGATGTCTGTATCTGCAGTCTGAGGATCTCTCATATGCTGGTCCCTGAAAGATAGGGAGCTTCCACTATGTAATTCTGGCCAGGGGTTGAGGCTTGCTAGGTGTTTGGTTTAGTTTTTGCAGCCTTCTCTGATGGGTAGCACAGCTTCTGATCATTCACTGCAGGCTCCTTAGGCATAATCCATCTATCAGCCCCTCTCTTTTCCATAAACAAATACACCTGGCTCAGTTTTGTCACCTCAACCTTCAAATTCCTGCCTTCTGTGTCGGCCCCTCTCTCCAAGTGGAGAAGGTGGAGGAGGGTTGACCTCCTGACGGTGAGCTCCTCCCAGATCCTCCATCTAAGGAACGTGCCCAGGGCCACCATCTCATAATTTCTACCCACCTGCTCTCCTTTGGACTTCATCATGGCCCACATACACGGTGCCCTTCCCTCCCCCTTTCAGCCTCCCCTCTTATATTGTGAGCTCTGGGAAAGATAGACCTGTCGGCTACCATTCTTTGTATCCCCAGTGCTTAGCACATAGTAGGCACTTAATAATTGCTTATTGACTAACTGATTTGTTGCACTGTTGCTGACCAAGTTTATGTGAGTACTGCCCACGAAGGTCTTCTTGATTCCACTCCTGGCTCTTAGCTCTTTCTCAGGCTCCTTTTAGAAGTAAAGTACTTTCAGTTGTAGTCAACAAGATGGGCCTTTACTTTTGCTTAGTGAAATCAGGCCTGTTTCTTCCAGGAGTATTTCTAGAAAATTTTAACTTGTTTATCACAGGCTCTGAGAATGCCTGGCTTCCTCCTTCATGGCGAGTGAGTGTTAATCATTCTTCAGCTGCCACTGGGTGGTACCATGTGGGCTTCTCCAAACTGTTGGTCCATTTTATATTTCCAAAAGCATACATTCAGATGGGCATTGCATAGCCATTAACCGCTTCAAACACTTTCCTCCCCTGGGTGTTGATTTCATCGTGCCAGAGAATCTCTTAACATATTCAACAATAGCTTTATCCTCAGTGTGTCTTGCCTGGAGGACACCCAGGTATTTGTAATTATGGTCTTTGTCTATCTGTCCAATTTCACTCTGGAGTCGAGCTGAAAGCTTTGATCTCTAGCTTTCTTTGGCATCCATTAAGAATTTCCCATTCACCGTGGCCAGAGGACCTTCTGGTATCACTTGAGAAAGATTCCCTAGACGGTGGAGCACGCAGCGGCCTTTTCGCTAGAGCCACATAGTTTCGTGTCACCTGTGAACAACAACCATTTATTACATACTTTCTATGTGCTACAATCAGGGGGTACAAAGGAAGGCAAGAACAACCCCTGCCCTCAGGGAGCATACGTTCTAATGGAGGAAACCACATGCTAGCACCTATGTATAGGCAAGATACATGTAGAATAGATGGAGAGTAATCTCAGAAAATAGGGCGCTAGGGGGCGCTATAGTGCATAGAGCCCCAGACCCGAATCAAGAAGACTCATCTTTCTGAGTTCAAATCTGGCCTCAGACATTTCCTAGCTGGGTGACCCTGGGCAAGTCACTTCACCCTGTTTACCTCAGTTTCCTCATCTGTAAAGGAGGACGCTGCACAAGAGGACATCTGTGATCTCTTCCAGCGTTAGACATACACTCTAGGATCTGTATTGGCTGTGTGTGACATTACTGTGTTGGTGGCGTGTTTTAGATAGAGAACAGTTTTCCATGCGGATATTAAATACTCTAGGACCGTCACTGTGCTTGGGCCTGTTTTATCGATGCTGTGAGCTCTGAGCTGAGTCAAAGGCTTCTCCCTAATGAACCAAGGCATGTAAATACCACAGAGCTTTGAGGCAACGTGTCAGTAATGACCAAAATCTATTATAAGCAGCTGTTTGCGCTCCTAGGACGCTGGGACAGCTTTTTTTTTTTTTACTTCTCGGCCAACATGTTTTTTTTTCTTGAGGCAATCAGGGTCAAGTGACTTGTCCAGGGTCACACAGCTAGTAAGTGTCTGAGGTCATATTTGAACTCAGGTCTTCCTGATTTCAGAGCCTGTGCTCTGTCCATTGTGCCATGTTTTCTTGTAAGTGTTTACTTTTTTTTTTCTTTTTTTTTTAGCGAGGCAATTGGGGTTAAGTGACTTGCCCACGGTCACAAGGCTAGGAAGTATTGTGTCTGAGGCCAGATTTTAATTCAGGTCCTCCTGACTCCAAGGCCAGTGCTCTATCCACTGTGCCACCTAGCTGTCCCTTTTTTTTTTTTTTTTAATAACACAAGCTGAGAATGCTTTGAATGAGGTACAACAACATGGAACTGGTCTATTTTTGAAGGGACCAGTGGTGTTCTCATCTTTTGGGAGTAAGTACGAGATCTTTTTTTATCAAGAAAAGAGATCAGACTTGTGTCGGAGAGGAAGCTGGAAAAGTGTTCTGCTAGTAATTCATAAATCACTCTCAAGAGTTTGAGTCAATAATGATGGCTCTTCCCTGACCCTGCCATGTTCTCCTTTTGCAGAGAAGCTGGAGGTTCCTGTTCCCTTGACAACGATTATATCATTCATCCTGTTAGCAGGGTGCAAGTTTTCTGTGTCTTCTGCATTTTTATCATTTTGGTCTTCTTGCAACGACACGGTCAACCAGAGATGTTCCACATCTTCCTTTGGGGTTTCTCATCTAATGTCTTTTTCTCCTCTAATAATAACACTAGCTTGCATTTCTCTAGCCCTCCAAAGCTTGCAAGTTGTTGGCTGGTGTTGGTGGATATAGCACCAGGCCTGGAGTCAGGAACTTGTTTGTTATTATCAGTCTTTTCAGTTGTGTCTGATTCTTCATGACCCAATTTGAGGTTTTCTTGGCAAATATACTGGAGTGGTTTGCCATTTCCTTCTCCGGTTCATTCGACGGATGAGGAAACCAAAGCAAACAGGGTGAAGTGACTTGCCCAGGGTGGCACAGTTAGTGTCTGAGACCAGATTTGAACTCAGGACAGTCTCAGAGAAGTCTTCCTGATTGCAAACCTATTTCGCCAACTAGCTGCCCAAAGCACTTTCAAATATTATCTCATTTGATCCTCACAACCACCCTGAGAAGTAGGTACTATTATCATACCCATTTTACAGATGGGGAAACTGAGGGAGACAGAGGTTTCAGTGCCTTACCCAGGTCACACAGCTTATAAGTGTCTGGTGTTGGATTTGAACTCGGGTCTTCCCAACTCCGGCTTCAGGGCTCTATCTGCTACCCACCAGATGCCTTCCCAAGCCACTGGAGAAAAATTTCTGCCCAATCTTGATTTTTCGCTGCTTCTACTCCCTTGTTCAGTTTGCTTTCAATTGCTAATTAAAAGAATCTAGAATTTCTCACATGCTTTTGTTTTCTTGAGTTTCATTTCCCCCTGTGTAATTGTAGGACAGGGCATTGAAGTTTTCTACCGTGCGCCCCCGCACTGAGCAGCTTTAGTAAGTACCCACTGTGTGCTAGGCCCCAGCTAGCGAGCCAGCGTCCCGCCTACACGCCCTGTGTTTAATCCTCCCATTCCTCCTCTGCCAGGGTTTTCCTTGGCTTTTGCTCCTTGGCTTTGTTCGAGGTTCCTGCCATGCTGGTGTTTGACACCTGCCCTCAGGAGTTTTCCTCGACAGCTCTGCTTTTCATTCTTCCCTCTTCACCACGGTAACTGAGGCAGAGCCCACATTGCTGGGTGCAAGTCCTGACGTGTTTTTCCGTGTCCCGTCCGACATCCTGGGAGCATGGGTTTGGTTGGCGGGTCCCAACCCCTTTCCATTTCTCTGCTCATTGGAATCCTGCCACCAGCTTCAAAAAGGGCTTTGCAGAATCCCAGGCTCCGCATGCCCGCTTCCATTTCAAAAGCATTCGAGACATCGGAACTGTTTTTTAGATGTTTTGTTTTCAGGTAACATTTCCGGAGTTTGCCTGAAGTGAAGATTTTCAGTAACTGGGCATCTTCTCCCGTTCACTCCTCATCTTTCAGAAGCCCTGTCTCTTTTGTGTAATCCAGGCTTAGGGATGAAATGATTTCTTAGCACTGTCCTTAGCACTGGCAATATGGTAACATTGCCTGCTTAGGAACACCGGTATGGTTGAGGAAAGGCGAGGCAAAGATATTACCTGTAACCAGCGTGAGCTGTCTTCCCATTCTGCTGTGATATGGTATTGGCCACAGTAGCTAATATTTTTATAGCGATATAGCAAGACATTTACAAACATTATCTCACTTGATCCTCACAAACAGCTTTGGGAGATAGGTGCTATTGTAGCCCCATTTTACAGATGAGGAAACTGGGGTAGCTAGGTGGTGCAGTGACTCATCTTCACGAGTTTGAATCCTACCTCAGATGCTAACTAGCTGTGCTACCCTGGACAAGTCACTTAACCCAGTTGGCCTCAATTTCCTCATCTGGCAAATGAGCTGGAGAAGGAAATGGCAAACCACTCCAGTATCTCTGCCAAAAAAACCCCAAATGGGATAGTGAAGAGTCAGACTCTATTGAACGACAAGGACAAACTGAGGCAAAGGTTAAGTGACTTGTCCAGGGGCACACAGCTCATCTGAGGCAATACTTGAACTCAGGTCTTCCTGACTCCCAAGTCCTTTACATTAACCCCTACACTAACTAACGGCCTCTAATGAAAATATGTTTTAGATCCATTTCATGGTTTTCCTGCTTTAGGATTCAGCACCATCTACACCAAAGTGGGTCTGGGCATTTCTGATTTGTTCTAGTGGATCTTGGCTTCCTGAGACACCAGGCACTTCGGTAGGCTATCACAAATGCTTCTAACTACTGACTGTCCAGCCCCTGAAGATGCTGTCACTGCCCTCTCCTCTTCTTTCAAGCTAGTCTTCCCAACTGGGGAGGGGGGGCCAGCCTGGCACTCCTTGCATCCCGTCCATTTCTGTGGAGTGCTTTCATCACCCTGACAGGGCTCACCTAATCAGTGGCATTGCCCAAACCCAGTTTTCCAGAATTCTAGAGTTTCTGCCAGGTCTTCACAGATAGCTTAATGGTTTCAGGAAGGAGTGTATTTATAAATGTTTAACAACCAGCTCTCCATGGGGACTAGGAAATATATACATGACACACGTTGAGATTTAATCTGAATATTTAATGTTTTCCCCATCACTCTCTTAAGTCTAGATAGTTAGTCAAACAGTAAACCTAGCTCTGATTATAGCCTTTGAGATTTCTGAGGTATAAATGCTTACACTGAAAATTTTTACAATCGGCTTTTAGGAGCCAAGTGGGTTCCAGTAAGCTCCACCACACTCTTGCTTTTAGGACACATAAGGTCCTTGCTGTTCATACCCTGACTGGCATTCTCCTACCTTGCTGCTATCCTATCCCCTGCCCCACCATGGCACAAACATTGGGTTGGACTTTGAGAGAGCTATCACTATTATCATCACTGTTTTTCTCAGCTTTGTGGAAAGTTTGTTAGACCAGCTGGGTGGCTAACATCCTAGACTTGGACTCAGGAAGACCCGAGTTCAAATCCTGCCTCAGACACTAGCTGTGTGACTCTGGACAAGTCACCAACTTCTGCCTCAGTTTCCTCAACTGTAAAATGAAGATAAGGGTTGTTGTGAGGCTCCAATGAGATATTTTTAAATATTTAGCACAATGCCTAGCACATAGTAGGTGCTATATAAATGTTAGCTATTTTCATTTTCATTATTGTTATTGTTATTATATGCTCAGACACCGCTGGAGAATCTGTAGGCTTAGGAGTTGAGAGGTAAGGGGCTGGAGCACAGTTTGTTTACTATCTCCAAGTCCTTAGCCCTTGACCTTCCCCCGTGGACCTCATTCAACAATTTATTTGCACTCTCTAAGGCTGAGGCACTAGTCCACTGATCCTTCGTGTGAACCTTATCTGTGTTTATGCTCATTCCTTTTCCCGACTGTGAGGGCAGGGCTTGGGCCTAATCTAATCTTCTATCTCTCCCAGAGCCCAACCCTGGGCTCTGCATACAGTGGGTGGTTAATAAAGGTTAACTGAATGAATGAAATGAACAGACAATGGAAATAATTTACTGCTCTTTCCCCTAGACTTACCTTCTGTTCTTGTCTCTGTTTGGTCTTGTCTCCTGTGGGTTTGGTCTGTGGTCCTGACTTCAAAACAGAAGGGAGAGATTGGGAAATCCCAGGGAGCTCATGGGCCCCAGTCCCCCTGGGAAGCTGAGTCAGGGAGGGATGTTGTAATACTCCCCAGATATGAGGCAAGCCCCGGCCTCTGCAATGGAAAGAGGAAGCAGCAGTCTTGGAAGTGAGTGAGAAGTAATCCCATCCAGTCCAACCCCACCAGCGTTTATTAAGTACCTAATGTGTGCTGGGCTCTGCGCCGGGCACCAGCAAGCAATACCAGGACAAAAGTGAAACAGACTGGAATCCTAGATTGTGGAGCTGGAAGGGGCATTCTGTTGGAGAGTTTGAACATGTAAATACAAATGAACTTCAGGAGAAAGAGAGCCCTACCATGTCGGGGTGGTAGGAAAGGCTTCCTGTAGGAGGCGGCCCCTGAGTGAGCCTGGAAGGAAGCCAGGGATTCGAGGAGGCAGAGAGGCGCATTGCAGGTGTGGTACACACCTCAAAGGTACAGAGATGGTAATCAATCAATCAATCAATCAATCTACAAGCATTATGTAAGCACCTACTATGTGCCAGGCTCTGTGCAAAACAACACTTCAAACTCACAAGGAGGCAGGTAAGTGGCCCAGTGGATGGAGTGCGTAATTTGAAGTGAGAAAGTTCAGATCATGCTTCAGACACTTACTAGCCATGTGACCCTGAATAAATCATTTCACCTCCCCTAGCCTCTATTTCCTCCTCTGTAAAATGAGCATACTAATAGCACTTACCTCCTAGGTTGTAAGGATCAAATTATATATACACACACACATACACACACACATATACATATATACACATATATGCAAATTATATATATGCATACATATATACATTGTAAACCTTAGAATGCTATATCCATGCTATTATTATTCTAAAGAGGGAGACAAAGACATATATTTACATCAAGAACAAATGTAAAGGGAACATACAAGGTGACTTGGGAGTTGAGGGAGGAGGGATCAGGGAAGGCTTCCTGGAGGAGGAGGTGCTTGAGCTGTGTCTCCAAGGGACAGAGGCTGAGGTGAGGAGGAAGGCCATTTCAAGCGTCCCAGATCCTCCTGACCTTTCCCCCAGCTGGACCCTGCTCTCATAGGCTGAGGTCCTCAAAGGGCAGCTTGCCACTTCTCCCCCAGGCTTAAACCCAGAGCTCCTGACTCCAAATGGAAGGCTCATTCAACTACTGTTTGTTAGCGATTGAATGACTGATGAGAGTGTCCTTTGGTTCCCACTCTGGCTCCAAAGTGCCTAGTCAGGGCTAGCCTATTAGGGAGCCTTTGTAAGAGTCTGAGTTTGGGAGGGTGAGGGTCTTTACCAGGCTTAGGGTTGGGTGAGTGGAGAGAAGAGAAGAGATGTGGAACCCAGTTTGGTGATGGTTTGGATAAATGGGATGAGTGAGAGAGAGGAGTGGAAGAAGGCCCCAAGGTTGGGGCCTGGGAGGCTGGGGGGATGGTGGGAGCCTCTACAATAGCCGGGCATTTAGGGGGAAGGAAGAGTTTGGAGAGAAAGAGAATGAGTGAGTTCTGTTTTGGGCACGTGGAGTTTGTGATGCCTGTGCGACTGGACTTCACTTCCAGGTGTATGAAAGGAGGCAAGATTGGAGGTCTAGAGAGAAATTAGGGCTGGATCTACAAGTAGATCTGTGAGTCATCGACGTGGTAATTTAACCCCTGGGAGCTGAGGAGATCACCCAGTGAGATAAAGCTGAGGGAGAAGAGAGGGGAGGACAGAGCTTTGGGAGGGGGCGCCCAAGGTTAGTGAGAGTGACAGAGATGAATCGGCAAAGGAGACAGAGAAGGAGCTGTCAGACAGGTAAGACGAGAACCAGGAGAGAGAGGGGGTGTCCTGAAAACCTAGAGAGGAGAGAGTGGTCCACAGCGGAATGAGGAATGGGACAAACCTGTCGGATTTGGCCATGAAAAGCCCAAGGTGCCGAAAGAATGAGGTGCATTTTTGAACCGGGAAAATGGGTGGATTTATTTTTAAATTTTATTTTATTTGTAACTAGGATTTTATTTTTTAACTTGGAAGGTATTTGAGGGGGAAAAGGAGGAACTAGAGAGAGTGTTGTCAAGAAAAGAAAGAAAAGACGGTCCTGGCAACATTATTTTTAAACCGCACAGAAGAAACAGAAGAAAGTCTGGAAGGAAACCAAGAGAAGCAGGACAGCTTTGAAAGTGACATGTTAAAAAAAAAAAAAGAAAGAAAGTGACATGTTGATTCACTGAAAGCTTTACAAAAGCCAGCTTAGTACAGTTAGGTGGCTAGGCAATAAACATTAACCATACCGCCTACTATGCACCAGGCCCTGTATACAAGGGGATTTGTGACTTCAGATAGCATCCTCTTCTTCTTTTCTACTTTATGTATGGGAATATTCAGCTGTGGGGGGATTCATTAACTACATAGTTAAAAGAAAAATGAATCTTCTAAAAGCAAATGTTGAAAACTAGAAATACATTAATTTTTTTAAATTTTAAAATTTTGAAAAGGAAAGGAATGAAAAAAAAAGAAAAAGGACATGAGGATTTAACTGTCCATAAGACCAATGTGGCCATCGAAAAAGCCAACATGACCTTGAGCTATAAATAATCAGAGTTGACATTCATACAGAACTTTTTTTTAAAAAAAAATGTTTTTAAACTTAAACACCAAAAAAACAGCATTTTCATACACATTTTGTTAGTTGTTTTCAGTCATATCCTATTCTCTTTGACCCCATTTGGGGTTTTCTTGGCAAAGATACTGGAGTGGTTTGCCATTTCCTTCTCCAGCTCATTTGCCAGATGAGGAAATTGAGCCCAGCAGGGTTAAGTGACTTGCCCAGGGTCACACAGCTAGTAAGTGTCAGATTTGAATTGTGGAAAATGAGTCTTCCTGACTCCAGGCCCAGCACTCTATCCACTGTCACCTAGCTGCCCTTTCATACACATACCAGAACACGAAAAGAGAATTACATATGGAATCATGATTCCCCATTTCATATCGCCTGTTTTATTTTGTTTAAGTATATAATAAATTTGACATGCCACTTTCAAAACTGTCCCGCCTGTCTGTGCTTCCTTCTGTCATAACTTGCTTTTGATCTCATCGGTACATTTAAAAAATGTTTTGATGGTGCTTTGTTTTTTTGTCATCTCTACTGTTAACCTTCCCTCCCCTTCATCCCTCCTAACCCAACCTCCAAATTAAAAGCTGAGAGAAAGAAAGAGGACAAAAAACCCTTGCAACAAATAAGTAGAATCAAGCAAATGGATCATGGCCATCGCCATGTCTAAGTATGGGTGTTTCATTCTATATCTTGAGTCCATCCCATCCGTACCAGGAAATGGGGATCACGCTTCAGTCTTGGTCCTCTGGGATATAGTTGGTCATTGCATTAATCAGAGTTCTGAAGTCTTTCAAAGCTATTTCTTTACTGTGATGGTGTCCTCATACAAACTTTTCTCCTAGTTTTTCTCACTTCACCCCGTATCAGTTAACACTACCCAAGATTATCTAATGTCATCTCTTTCATAATTTCCCATGGCACAATAATATTCTATTACATTCCTATACCATGAATTGTTCAGCCTTTCCCCAGTTGTCTAAGAGGTAGTCTAAAGTATCCCTTTAGATTCCAGCCTCACTTCTCTCCCATCTGTACTCCCCTTTCAATCCTCATTCCGGATTGGGAAGTTTGTGTGTGTGTGTGTGTTCAGCCCTCTTTTGTCCATTTCAGACAAGAGTGAAGACACCCATTCCCCCACATCTATATCTTCTCACACCCCCCGATTATGAGAAATATCAAGTTCCACTCTCTTCTTCCTCTTTTCTACATTAGTATAGTCCTTTACTTCCCTTTCCCCTCTTCAGACCCTCAGAACAAAACCAACCCATGCTCAGGACCTCTGTCTTGTTTAACATTCTTATACTCTGAAAACATTCAGGTTCTGGAGAGACCCTTGTTTCTTCTATTTCTATTAGACTTTTATCATTATATCATCACACAATTCCTTCCAAATGCTCAAAGACATTTGCCTTTCTAGGTTTCTCCAGACTCTTGGGTTGGTATTTCAAAGTTCCTACTCAGCCAGTTCTTTTTAATAGAAATTTTTAGAAATCTTCTCCTCCATTTCCCCCTGTTGATTGATACTCAACTTCCCAGGAAAAGTTATCCTTGTTTGTAAGCATGTATCTTTTGCCTTTCGGAATATTGTATTCCAAGATTTCCTCTCTTTTCTGGTAGAAGTTTCCAGGTCTTATGTGATATTGACTGAAGTTCCATGGTCTTAAACTGTTTCTTTCTTGATGTTTGCTGTATTTGTTCTTTGCATTGGGAGCCTGGATTTTGACTATGACATTCTTGGGACATTTCCTTTTGTGGCTTTTCTTTCAGGAGATAATCAATGGATTCTTTCTATTTTTACTTTACCCTCTGGTTCTAAAAGATCTAAGTGGTTTTTATTTATGATTTCTTAAAATATAGTATCGAGGCTTTTGTGTGTACGTGTGTGTGTGCGCACGCACGCGCGCGCGCATGGTTTGCAGGGAATCCCATGATTTTTACATAATTTCTCCTTGACTTGTGTTCCAGGTCAGTTGTTTTGCATGTTCTATTTTTTTTTAACCTTTTTAACCTTTAAGTTTGTTTTAATATCTTTTACTATCTCACGATTTCTCTTGGTTCTAGTCTAATTTTCAGAGAGTCTGTTACTCAAATAAAGTTCACCACTTTCTCTCATAAATTACTTACTCTCCTTCCAATTTTTTCTTCCAAATCTTTTCCTCCATTTTTAAAATCTCTAACTTCATTTCTTCATGTAGTCCTTGCAGAAAATCCTCTTTTTTTTCTTTTGCCTCTGTATGTGCAATTGTTACAGTCACTCCCTCCTTCTTTGGGGGGATCTCTAGACCTACCATGGTTTTTTTGTGTGTCTTTGGTTTACTCATCTCTCCAGTTCTAGTTCCTGAATTGGGGCTTTGAATGAAGCCAGCTCTGGCACGCTGCTGGGGGACCATTGGTCTGAGCAGCAGTGCCTTCCTCATACACTGCCCCTGGTGGCTATACAGGTATATGCAAAATAGATACAGTAAATCCAAAGTAAATTTGTGCGAGAGGCATTAGTCACTGGGAGAAACCAGGGAAGGCTTCATGTAGGAGATGATATGTGAGTTGGGCCTTGAGGAAAACTAGGGGTTCTAAGAGGCAGAGATGAGGAGGGGATCCATTCCAGACAAAGTGCCCAGCCGGCAAAATGGCCCAGAGAGAGGAGATGGATGCAGGTGAAGATAAATGCACAGAGGCCAGGGTCATTGGATCAGAGTACAGAAAGAGGCATAAAGCGTGAGAAGATTGGAACGAGGTAGGAAAGAGCCAGGCTGTAAAGGGATCGAAAGACTGGCTAGAGGGGTCCATATGCCATAAATACTGGTTTATAAGTTTACTGAGTGGGAGGGTGGGGAGCGGCCTAGTCAAGCCTGTGCTTTAGAGAAATCACTTTAGGGATCTTTCTTCACTTCGGCAGACGTGTAAGAGCCAGGAGAGACTCCAAGCAGGGACATTAATTTGCCATAATAGTCCAGGACAGAGGTGAGAAGGGCCGGAATGGGGTGGGGCTGGGGTGTGAGTGGAGAGAAGGGGATGGATTCAGATGTGCCCCCCTCCCTCCTACAAACTGTCAGGAGCTCCCATGGAAGATGTTTCCTGCCAGGCACCATCGGCGAGGCTCATTCCCGTATCTCACAGATGGAGGTGCCGAGCCTCAGAGAGGGCAGGTGACCTGCTGGCTGGTGGCAGAGCCAGAGTGTGGACCCAGATCTGCCAACTGCCCAGTCCTGACTCTCTCTCCTACCTGGCATGACCTCCTCATCTCCAGCACATATGTATCCTTGGGACGTGCAATTCACTTTCCTGTTTTCCTTCTAAGCCTCATTAGAAAAAAAGAAGAAACAACTGTCTGCTGGCAAAATTCCTGAGGTCATAATAGCAAACAAGTCTCTGACCATTTAATGTTTCAGAGCACGTTCCACCCTCACAACAACCCTGACGGGTAGGTGCCGTATCTCCCTCCTTTTCAGGTGAGGAAGCTAAGGCAGGGCAGGATCCAGGGTCCCACAGCTAAAATGTACCGAAGGCAGGATCTGAACGGGGGCCTGCCTGACTCCGAGCCAGCAATGTATCCCAAGTCAAAGGGATGGTTTGTGACAAATAAAAAAGTTTCTGATGATTGCCAGCAAGCCACGCAGCGTCTTCAAGAACAGGCCACACCAGAGTAACTTCATTCTCTTCTTGACAAGCTCATTAGCCTCGAAGATCTGGGAAAGGCCGAGAAGGAGACCTATCTGATGGCAGTGGGGCATTTGATCTCATCTCCTGTGTTCTCCTCCAGGACAGGAGGACAGCACAGCTAGATGGGTGTGGAATGGGTGGAAAGTGCAGCCTGCAGAATGCTAGCAAAGACATTGGGGGTGGCCTAGAAGGAGGTCTTTGGGTCCCAGGGATCCGGCCTTGGCCTCGCTATTTTCCATATTTTCCTGAATGACTTGAACAAAGGAATATGCAGTCTATTAAGTGGTACATTCCATCCTTTCTTTGCTAAACTCTTAAACATCCCCGGCCTTTAACACATCCTCTGCACGAAGGAGACATCGGAGGAACATTTGTGTTGGCTGGAATCAAAGGCGCATCTGTCATGCTGATGAAATGCAGATGACCCAAAGCCCAAAGTGATGTCTAACACGCTGGGTGCTAGATGTCAGAATGGGGATCCAAAAAGAGCTCTGCAAGGTAGAAGGGTGTGCCAAATCTAATTACGTGAAACTTTTTAAAGCCTAAATGTGGGGGCAACTAGGTGCACAGTGGAAAGAGCACAGGCCTGAAGTCAGGAGGACCCAAGTTCAAATCCAGTTTCAGACACTTAACTAGCTGTGTGACCCTGGGCAAGTCACTTGACCCCAATTGCCTCAAAAAAAAAAAAAAGGCCTAGGTGTACATGGATGGGAGTGAATAATCATTTATAGATACTATATAAAGAGCACAGGTCCTGGAATCAGGAGGACCTGAGTTCAAATCCAGCCTCAGATGCTTACTAGCTGTGTGACCCTGTGCAAAGGGCTTTTATAAATACTATCTCATTTGATCCTCACAACCATGCTGGGAATATTATACCAGTTTTGCAGTTGAGGAAACTGAGGCAAACACAGGTTAAGTGACTTGTCCAGGGTCACACAGCTAGTAAATGTCTGAGGCTAAATTAGAACTCAGTTTTCTTGATCACAGCTGTTTACCATATAATAGAGATTGATGGTTTCATGGTACATTGGCTGATGGGGGCTGTCCCAGGAGGCATGCTGAGAGTTGCCATTCCTAGTTCTAGCTGATAATGTGAGAGCATTGGGATCTGTTACTTTGAGATAACAAAGAGTCCCTTTATAGATTGCAGAGCCCAAAAAACTGGTAAAGTAGTTGGGTACGTGGAAAGGGAATGACCATCCCATCAGCCTCTCTCTTCCTTTTCAGCTATGAATTGGGTGAAAGCAATTTCTAGCTTCTTTTTAAGAGTCCAGTGGGGGAGGGGAGAAGGGCAGCTGCCCTCACTCCCCCCACCCCTTTTTCATTTACCCTTGCCCTCTCTGCAGCCCTGAGGACATGGCTTCTAAAATGCGTCCTGCCTAGGCAAGTGGAGCCTGGGTGCGGGTGACCTATTCATCTCAGATGGATGAGTCTAGGCTTGAAAGTGACCCCATGAGTTGGGGAGGTCCTGGGTCCAAGGAGGAGCTGGTGGGCAGCTGCAGAGGAGTCCCGGCTGACTATGCCAGCTCTCGTGGAGAAGACAGCTCCCAACAAGAAGATGGGCTCAAGTCTGAATTTTCTCTTTTACCATCAGACAAGTATGGGAGCTGTTGGGCGACGAGCCTCCCTGAAAGATGTTTTAGGCAACAATTTGGCTTAAATACCCAGCAGATCATAATAGCAGTTTCAAATTGTTACTAAGTCCCATTCAATTAGTTCTGCTCAATGTGTGCTGGGTCTTATTTTTAGCATTTCTTTTGTGTATAGGAATAAATTACCTGTGCCATACCTGATTCACATGGTACACTGAGGACTTTTCATTTTCCCCAAGCATGACTCATGCCATAAGCTGTAAGAAAAATCTTCCCCGAGGCACCAAGTTGGGAAAAATAATGACCCAAAAGTGTGTGGTAACAGGGAGCCTGCCCTCCTTTTCTTTAGAACCCAAGGTCTACCTCATGCTTGGTTGAGGAATGGGCACAGAAGCCCAGCCCCTGTAGGCCTGGTAGCAGTGTCTCAAGATTAGACATAGGTAATCTTCATCTCTGTTCATTCATCTCTATATGTGGAAATGTTCCTATTTATTGATGTATGTCAAGTTCATAATAATTTTAAAAAAAAGAGAATGTGATGATGATTGATGATGATGATAAAGAGTCAGTTGAAGGAGCTGAGGACATTTGTCCTAAATAAAGGAAGCTTTGGGGTTGGGGAGTTGGTGGGGCGGGGGAGGGGGAACATTAGAAATATCTCCCAGTAACTGAAGGGCTGTCCTGAAGAAAAGGAATCAGTCTTACTCTGCTTGCTTCCACAGGATAGAACTAGATGAAACAGGGAAGGGAACAGTTTCAGGGAAACAATGTTTTACTCTATTTAGGGAACAATTTTCTAATAATTAGCACTGCCCTAAGTGGCCAGGTAACTTGATAAAGGAGCCGAAGGGACTGCTCACATAAATCTGCCAAGTCAGGCCCCATGGAGAGTCGGGCAACCTGGGAAGAAAGGGTGTAAAGGGAAGCAGTCATTCACCAGGGAGAATATTCAAGAAGGTACCCATGATCTCAAATACCTGCATACAAATGCACAAAGCCTGGGTAATTAACAAAGTGACCACCGGTAGATGCTAAAGCAGGAGGCAAATTCGATTTCCTAGATATCACTGACACTTGGTGGAATGGGACCCAACTGGAATTTTCAGATAAAACAGAATAGAAAAAAGGGGCAGTAGAGTAGCACTTTGTATTAAGAAAATATAGAGATTATTTCACTCTTGTCTGCATCTCCAGGGCTTAGCATAGTGCCTGGCATATAGTCGGCATTTAATAAAGGCTTATTGATTGGTTGATATTTGTATGAGGAAATTCAGGAAGAAGAGAGGAGAGTCATGATGGAAAGCCTTAGAGAGAAGATCAAGGGAGAGAGAAATAGAAGCAATATTTTCCCGGGAATTTAAGGCAGATCATGGAAAGAAGTAGACAAGGAGTTTGAGAAATTGATCATCGAGCTGGTATGGAAGGCATAGAAGTGATGGCGAATATACTTATCCAGGCATCTGTAGAATCACAAACATTAAGTGTACTATAGGTAAGACAGAAGTAGCTGCTGAAGATATAAAAAAAATTAATAATTTCTAACTTGGTGGAGCTTATATCCAATAGAGGTGACACAATATATATGTGGATAAATAAATGCAGTGGGTAGCGAAGCGATGCCATAGTGGATAGAAAGCCAGGCCTGGAGTCAAGAAGACCTGAGTTCAAATCCAGCCTCTGACACTTACTAGCTGTGTGATGCTGGGCAAGTCACTTAACCCTATTTGCCTCAGTTTTCTCTCATCTGTCAAATGAGCTGGAGAAGGAAATGGCAAACCACTCCAGTATCTTTTCAAAGAAAACCCTAAATGGGGTCATGAAGAGTCGGACAGGACTGAAAAATGACTGAACAGCAAAATACAAGGTTGCTTAGTGAATTTTCCACTTTCCCCTGGCACCCTCAGGGCACAGTCTGTTGATTTTTCCTCACCTCTAACAGCTGTGAGGGAGCCAGCTCAAACAGCCTGGGGAGAGTTGACTGTCAGATTTTCAGTGTGAGTGTTCACACCTCGGAAATGGGTAAAAGCTACAAATCTAAGCTTAGTGTTAAAATGCAGATTAAATTTAAAGGTGTGTGTTCTTACTTTTTTTTTTTTTTTGAGAGCCAATTATTAGCCATTTTCCAGAACATCCCTGCTCCAAGAGGACCCACTCCCCCATCCTGGAGTGACCACAAGTGACATCTCACATACCTCTGCCTTCCACTGTCACCTTTGGGTGGCTGATGGCCAAAGCACCCAGTCGTCATTCATGCCACACACATTTATTAAGTGCCTATTATATGAATCAGGCAGGCCCCCCCCCCCACAAGAGAGAAGAGGGGGAATGTGTAGGTAAAGGCAGCCAGAGGGGCTGAGGGACATCCACGAGTGTAATCCCTTCATCCAAAGAAATTCTCCCAGTCTCTGCTTAGCCTTATGTGACCTCCTAAAGGTGGGAGCATTTCGATGAGGCTCCAGCTCCCTCCATCTCTCTCAATATAAAACTGCAAAGCCCCTAAGTTCTGTGGGCCCTCCAGTGGTCAACCTATTAATGTCTTCGAGGAACCAATTTCTGGGAGCAATTGGCGGTCACGGTTATTTCCCTAGGGCCAGAAAAAGACAACGAGCCAGTAAGTGGCAGTGAGGTGGAATCAAAGAACACACGTTTTCTTGTGTCCTTTCTGTCCAGGTGGTTTGTCTATTCTGTAATAAACCCTGAAGGTACCTTGACACCCACGTGTCTGTTTCTCCATTCCCAACTGAGATACTGAGGCACAAAACAAGTGGGTGAGGACTACCTGTTGTCTGGGTTAGAAAATGAGCTGTGATGGACAGCCATTTGACTTAGTCCTTCAATACACATAGCTTGGGCAGTCAATGAGCTGGGTCCAGAATCCAATAGGAGCAGGACATAGGATATTTTGGGACAATGACACAGCACTTTCAAAGGTCCCAAGCTCTTCTCTTTGCTGTATGATGGGAAATCACAGGCAACCATGATCTCTGAAGAACTACAATACCAGAAGTCCCAAAGGACAATGGAAAAACGTATGGGGGCGGGGCATAGGCAGGCCGCAACATATTGTATGGTCAAGCCTTAGACCATACAATGCAGAATGACAAACATATAATGAATGATAAAGATGTTAAAATGAACAAAGTTAATGAATAATAAACAGGTTAAAAATGTACAGAAATAATTTAGAAACAAACAGGGTATATACCCCTATAACTAGAAGGGGTTTGTCTCCATACAGAGTTAAGATCTGGGAGTGGAATCAAAGGGCCTTTTAGGGCAAAATCCACATCAGCTCAGCCAACACGTGTCAGCAGAGAAGCATCAGTGGCTGAGTCGTGGCCATTAGTTTATAGAAATAGAAGGTTTAATGAAGGCTTTTCAGTATAAGGTCATTGCCACCAGTAGTTAAAGAAAGATTATCCTTAAAGAATCCAGATTTACTAATCGATGCAGATTATACAATTAAGTGATGGACGCTGTGGAACACATTACTTCAGTTTGGAAACCTTTAGCACCCAGAAAAACATGCTCAGGTAACTAAAATTATAACCCAGAAGTTCACTATCATTTATAAACTAAGAGCTGACAAATACCTGTACTACAAATATGATCCCCAAAGAGTCCTGGAGGATTCAGCAAGTAAACTGCACCACACCGGAGGCATCATTTCAGGCAAAATTGTTGCCCACAGTTTTGCCAACATAACATCGATTTGCAAAGATTTATGAATAAGGTTTCTGGCAGATGTTGTCCTACCAAACACTCATAATCTCCAAGCTATGCAGATCGAGAAGCTTTTGAAATATAGAGACCTAGAAGAAGAAATCAAAACCATGAAGGAACAGGTCTAAATACATCTCATCCAGGGGTATGCTGGAGGCAGTTCAAACCTGGTCTTGAAAGCTGGTTGTTAAATTTTCAGTTTGAGCACTTATACCTCAGAAACCAGTAAACGCTACAAATCACAGTTCAATTTATTGATTTCTAGACTTTAGACAGCAATGGAGAAAATAATAATGCTGATTCAGCTTAAATATGTATTTTGTGTACATGTTTTTTGAGAGCTGATTGTTAAACATTTGCCACTGATATCATTGCCGCTGTAGTTGTTGTGAGGATGCTTTTATAAGATCGTAGACTTAGAGCCAGTAGGGACCTTAGAGTCATCTAGCCCCCCTCACTTTATACAGGAGGAAACTGAAGCCCAAAGAGAGGTAAAGTATGAGGTCATTGCTCAAGGCCACACTGGCATTAAGTATCAAAGGGCAGCATTCGAACACAGGTCGGACTCCAGAGTGGTGGCTCTCTCCACTGTCCCAGTCGTCCTTCCCTTTTAGTGGGTCGACAGAAGATGGGTTTACTTCCCAACACTCTTAACTGTGCAGTAGATGTTGGTACATTAACTATACAAGAAGGGAAACAGGGAAGCAACTGGACCTGAGCCCATTTTTATCTGAAGCCCATCAAAAAAGGGGAGGAGACAGTCGATAGAGCACCAGCCCTGGAGTCAGGAGGACCTGAGTTCAAATCTGTTCTCAGACCAGTCACTTGACATTTACTACCTGTGTGACCCTGGGAAAGCCTTAGACTTCACCCCCAATTGCCTCACAAAAAAAAAAAAGAAAGAAAAAAGAAAGAGGAGGAGAATGAAATATTGACAAAAATAACAGTGATAACGAACATCTATCTAGCACATCAAAGCCTTTAACCAGACACCTCACTGGAGTTTCATGGCACTCCATGAGGTAGATGCTAGAGAAAGCACCATGATTCCCATTTTACAGATGAGAAACTGAGGCTTGGGTGGTTGAGATTCACCCAGAATCACACAGCTGGTAGGATTTTAGCCCAGATCTTCCTGACGCCAAGTTTAGGGCTTGACCTACATGTAGCAGAAATGAGGGATGACGTACCCATTCCAAATAATCTTGCTTCGCGTACCCTTAGAATATTAAAACACTCCAAAGAAGGCTTCTAGGGCATGAGAGAGACTCCCAATGGAGTATTTGGGGAAAGAAATGGATGAGATTTGGGCTTTGTGAGGAGGAAGGTTGGAAGGGCTGTTTTTGATGTCATTGGGGAGAGTAACCACCCTGTCAGGGCCACACAGCCACAGGTAATCCAAGGGACAAACAGCCGAAGGATAAAGGTGGCCACTGGAAAGGGGCCCTGCCTATCTGCTGGGGAGAGGGGGGAGGAGAAGGGGGAGGTCAGAGTGGAGAGTGTGATCTGGGCTATACTTTCCCAATGTTAGTCTAGGGGCAATTTAATAGTGCTCAGGTCCATGCAGATCATTTCAAAGTGATTTTATAGTTTATATCAGACAAGTTATTAACACAATCACAACAGCACAGAACTGTGTCCCTCAGTGTTAGGACTACTGATACTGTTTGGATAGAATTTGGGCTCTCTGTCCTAATGTAAGTTTGGTATATTTGCAGCTAAGCCCCGGCCTCCTTCATCACCCCTTCCTCAGCATGGACCAAGTATATTATACAAGCCTACATGAACAGTCCCAGTTTTCTATATCTATGAAACCAATTCAAGATACAGGAAGTGTGTATGCAGTGGGGGGTTGGGGGCTCCTATATACTAACTCCCAGTCTTACTGGTAGCCCAGGGTCCCTGAGGGCAGCTGCTAAGCCTGCCCTCTGTGCTCTAGGTGTTCCCCACAGAGACTGGGGAGGGTTAGTTTTTCTAGTATCATACGTCATGAGCCCCCACCAGGTGCTTCCCTCTCTGATTACCTGTTGATGTCAGTTAGCAAACCTGACAACTTTTAGAAATAGATATATGCTAAGGTGGTATAGTAAGAACTGTTGGTACAAAATAACCTGTCCAAACCTGGGCACACCCTCTCACAAGGTTCTCACGGGAACAATGAGTTCAAGCTTAGAGTGCATGATACGGCATACATAGCTCCTATAAATCCTTTGGCTAGAATGTTTTTTTCCCTTTTGTGGGGCCCCATGAAATTCTCCTTGGATACAACATAGCTTTGGAGAGTGTGTCTGCTTGGGGAGGGGTCCTTGCAGAGTTCGGAAGTGTTTTCAGTGCATTGGTTTGTCCCTGGCTTCCATATCAATGCAATCTTCAGTTGTTCTGGGGATATTGCAAGGACGTTCACAATGTGAGGAGTCCATATCTTTCCAACTTTCAAAGTTCACAAGGCCCACCTCTTGCCAAGAGCTCGTAGGGGTGGATAGGAAAGAAACACAGGCTCTCCTCCTCCCCTCTCCCTGAGCAGTTTCCTCTCAGGAGCTAAACTACTCTCTCCTTTAGACTACTAGATGCTCAAATACCCACAGGTTCCAGACAAGTGTACAATTTATATAAGACCCACAAGGCACGACCTAGTCTCCCCAGCCTATGCCAGTATGCCTCCTGTTCCATGCCCCCATTTCCTCCAAGAGCCTTCGCTTCTTCCAAACTGATCAAGGACTTCTTGACTTTAATTTAAATACCTTTGATTGATAAATTTAATGGAGAATTCCAGGCTCTCAGTAATTGCTGAGGTAGGGGTACAGAGCACTCCTTTTACAGGGTGAAGAGTATGTAAGTAAAGAGTATGTATGACTTACTAGACAGACATGGGAAGGGGAAATGGAGGAAAGATTAAACTTTCAGAACTTGCCCTCATCTTTGAAGAGGGCTTACAACTGGCAGTTTTCGTCTGAGTTCTTTGTTTCAAGATGCCAACAGCTAGTGTTTTCTCTCTTCCCCTCCTCCCCCCTTCATTCCTCTTCCCACCTCCCAATCTTTTTCTCCCTCTCTCCCCTTTTCTTCCCGTTCTAACTCTAACCTCCCTCCCTCTGTCTCCCCCCCAGCTCTCCTTCTGTCCTCCCCTCTCTCGGTCTGTCCCCCTCTCTCCTCCCCTCCCCCCTACCCGTCCTCCCCATTGGTCCTGTGTTGACACTTTCCTACAGCTCAACACGTAGAGTCCCCGGGGTGGGGTAGGGGTGGGGGTGGGGAGCTGAGGAATCCTCTTCCTCACTGCTGTGGCTATTAAGCTAATGCAATCCCAGCTCCTTCCTTTCTGTTTATTCTCTTGTAGACTGAAAACAACCTTTTTTCCTAACTCCCAGGTGTGACTCAAGTCTGCTTCTGCTGGGAGATCACAGGGTTCCAGATCTCTGTCATTTGTTGCTCTGAATCACAAATCCTGCCATGCCACTCTTGTCTTCAAACCTTTATTGCCTCGTTAAGGAAATCTCTCCCCAGCAGCTGGCGTTTGACTTAGCTCTGGAATTCGGGAATTCAGGATTACCCAATGACATAACCCCCAAGCAACGAAACATCCATTTCTCAGGATTTCTAGTCCCTGAACTATGCTCAGAAAAGAAAACAAGATGGAAGAAGGCAGCCAGGAAATCAGAGTTGGGAAAACTCAAGTCACAGGCTCACCTGGCCACGTTCGAGCCTCTGTCTGCCAGGTGGTTCCACGTTAAGTCACAATTATCGCTGCGAGGTGGTAGCTAGCTGCTCTTCAGTATGGAAGCTCAAGGGAAGGGAAGCCCATGAAAAGGGTCCCAAGGGTGCATCATCTCACAGGGTTAAGTGACTTGCCCAGGGTCACACAGCTAGCACCTCACCTCATTCTTAAAGACTACAGAGGGAAAGGCTGCTCCCAATATCCTGAGCATCAGTCCACCAATCATCACTGTGGTCTAGTCCCCAGTCAATCAGTCAGCCAATCAACTGACATTTATTAAGCACCTACTGTGTGCCAGGCACTGTGCTAAGCACTGGGGATACAAAGAGAGGTAAAAGACAGTCCCTGCCCTCACAGAGATGACAGTCTAATTGGGGAGGCAACATGCAAATGACTACAGACAGACAAGACAAAGACAGGGCGAATTGGGGGTAATCTCAGAAGGAAGGCACTAATCAGATGGGTTCCCTGTGTCCTCCTGGCAAAGGGCTAGAGTGCACGTGTGTCCAGGTGCATGGAAAGTGACTCTTTCCCTTTAACAATGATCCACATCCTCTCCAAAAGAAGTCCACATCCTCCCTATAACCTCCCCAAATTGCTTTGAGAAACTCATCAGGAACACTCTTGATCAAATTAGATAATGTATGGAAAGCACTATAAACGTCAGATATTTTTGAGGCAGCTAGGTGGCGCTGTTGCCAGAGTGCTGGGACTGGAGTCAGAAGACCTGAATTCAAATCCAGCCTCAGACATTTCCTGGTTGTGTGACCCTGGACAAATCCCCTTCATTTTTGTCTACCTTAGTCTCCTTATCTGTGAAATGGGAATAATAAGAACGCCTCTGTCTCAGGGCTGTTGTGGAGATCGAAGGAGATAATATTTGTAATGGGCTCAGCACAGTGTCTGCTGGAACATATTAGGTGCTTAATAAATGCTTTTTCCCTTCCCTCTCAATCTCCTCTGTAGTGACTTTGTGCAAAGGTTTTGGTTTTTTTTTTTTTTAATTTGAAATGCTCAAATGTGACTTTTGTCTTTCATGATCCCTTCTTGGTTAAGATGTTTTTCCCCCAGCTCTAGTTCTGAAAGGCATCTCCTCTTACTCGCTTCTAAATTTTTTTTTTGTAGTGTGGCTTTTTATATTGAGATTCAAGTAGCCATTGTGAGTTTATTGTGGACTCCTCCTCACTCCTGCACTTCTCATTCCTCTTTTTGACACATTCACTCACCAACCTCTCTCACTCCGACGTCCCTGCTCTCCAAATTTATCACCCAATGCAGGTCTTGGGGCTGTTATCTAGTGACCGCCAGCACACTCTCCTTCCTCACTGCTCAGAGGCTGGCTCTCTGGTCTTTTCCCTTGGCCATCTCCAGCCCTCACACCAGGGACTTCAACGTATATGTCAATATCTCTTCACCAGGGCTGTACTGGCAAGTGTTTAACCACCAGCTCTCCAGGCAAAAAAACCCCAAACAAACAAGCCAAAAAAAACCCTCAAACAATCGCATATGCCTGACACGCTTTTAAGTTCAATTGGCGTTATTGACATATTCTCCATCACTTTTCAAAGTGCAATCCACAAAATAGTCAAGCATTTGCCAAAGTCTGAGTTGTAAATGCTCACATTAAAATTTCAATAAAATTTTAATTTAGTAACTGATTATTTATAGTTAGTATATTATATTATTATATAAGCAATACAATAGAGTATAAATCATTAACTAATTTAATAATTAAAATCGTAATAAGTTTTCAATGTTAATGCTCTCTGGGCAGCACACCACTGCCCTCAAAAACTCGAGTTTCCGGTTCTTCAGTCTTTTTATTTCCCATGATGTATTCTTCCATTCCACCCTAGGTACATGCAGAGATGGTCACACCGTTGCGCTTGCCATCACCCAGAAGAGGACTTCCACACTCATGACTTCTGAAATTCCTTTATCTGACCATCTAATGGGAGAGACATCATGGCAACAGTGATGTACAAAGAAGATAGAGAAAGATAGCTTGGAGATCATTTCAGAGGGAAGGCAGAGCATTAAGGGAGCTGGGAAAGACTTCTTGTAGAAGGGGAGACTTTCTTAGCCAGGACTTGAAAGGAAGTCAGGGAAGCCAGGAGCTGGAGATGAAGAGGGAGAACATACCGTGGATGGAACCCGGCCAGTCAGGAGGGAGGCAGATGGAGCATCTCTTTGGAACCACAAGGAGGCCGCTGTCACTGGATCGCAGTGGAGATGCCACGGAGGGGCCTTTCTTGTCTCCGTGCATACTTTTTTTTCTTTTTTAATTATATATTTTATTAGAAACTTAACACTGGATAGCAGTATAGTCAGTTTAACTTGATAAATTTACATTTAAATTAATTTACAAGCATAAAATATCACGACTTTCAGTCACTCCATCTCACATATCATCAAGATTCTTTATCCATTTTCCATCATTCACTTTTCCTTTTAGGTATTCATGTCCAATGTGCATTATTTCATGAGAAAGGCAGCAGGGTTTCATCCACAGTGATCTGACTTTAACAGCAGAAAGTCCTGAGTTCAGGTCGTCTCTCTGACATACCACGGCAAGGTAAGCTTTGTCTACTTGCATCCTGGATCCCATTCTCTCCCATTTTTTCCAACAGATGGCTCCTTCTATCACCCCCACTCTCTCTCTATTCTCCATTCTTTCCCAGTTTACTGACTCCTTCCTTATGGCCTCCAAAGATGCCTTTGTCTCCCTCCATCCCTAAAAAAAAAAAAAAATCAAAAACAACCTTTACTTAATCTGACCACACCCAGTAGCTAGCATTCTCTATCTCTTCTCCCCCTCATGGCTAAACTCTTTGAGAAAGTAAGGATTTGAAGCCAGTGTCTCCAGTGCTAATTAATAAATCAACCAATAACCAATCAGCAAGCATTTTTAAAGCTATTTAGATGCCAAGCTCTGTGCTAGGTGCTGGAGATATCTTTTCCTTTTCTTGTAATCAGTAACTGTAATTAAACAAAACAACCCCACACATTGACCCCACCTCTGGGAAGAGGTAGAAAACACTATTCCCCATGGGTCCTCTGGAATGAATTGGAAAGAACGAATCTGGAATGAATCGATCTGTTGATCAATGAACTAATCGGAGTTCCTAAGTCTTTGAGAGTTGTTTTTCTTTACAATGTTGCTGTCATGGCATGTGAATTGTTCTCCTGATTCTGTTCACTTCACTTTGCATAGTTCCTACAAGTTCTAATCCCAGGCTTCTCGGAAATCATCCCTTTCATCATTTATTATGGTGTGACAATATCCCACTACATATTTTACTACAATTTGTTCAGTCATTCCCCAATTGAATTCAGCCGCCTTCTCAAGGCTGTTCTGGGCTTTGTGTCTGTAATGTGGAGATGTGTTATCTATTAGCCTATGACTGAAAGCAAGTATCTGGGCATAATTCTAGACACCTACTCTTTCTAGATATCTATTAGATGCCAAATTTTTGCAACTTGCAATGACGTGTGGCAGTTTCCATTATTAATTTTATTACCTCCATCAACCTGTAAATCTGGGATTCTTCTAGGTTAAAATTTCTATAACTTCTGGTGGTAATGACCCGGTCTTGAGTTACCATCATAAAAGACATGTCCTTCGTTTCTAGTTTTTTGTTACTGTGAAAAGTGTTGTTCTGAATATTTTTGTCTGCGCAGGTACTTTTCATCTTTCTTTAAACTCTTTGGAATATAAGCCCAGTAGGGATACCTCTGGGTCAAAGGGTACATACAGGTTAATGATTTCGGGGGGACAGTTGAACTGCATGAGCTGCACCGACTCACAATTCCACTAACAAAGCATTAGCGTGCTTTGTTACATACTCCTACGGCTGTTATTTTTCTTTTAGTCATCTTTGCCAATTTGATGGGTGTGAGGTGGAAACTGAGTTTCAATTGGTATTTCTCTTATTGTTAGTGATCTGGAGCATTTTCTCTTCATATAGTTGTTGACAGCTTACTTTTCTTCTTTTGAGAGCTGACTATCGATATCTCTGACCTTTAGCTGATGGGGAATGGCTCTTGTTCCTATATATTTTAATCAGGTCCCTATATACTGTGGGCAGCTAGGTGGTCAGTGGATAGAAAGCTGGCCCTGTGTGACCCTGGGCGAGTCAAAACCCTATTTGCCTTAGTTTCCTCATCTGTCAAATCTGTCAAATTAGCTAGAGAAGGAAACGGCAAATCACTCCAGGATCTCTGCCAAGAAAACCCCAAATGGCATCACAAAGAGCCGGACACAACTGAAAAAAAAAAAAAAACATAAACTGAAAATACCTTGAGAATCAGACCTTTATCAAAGAAGTTGCTAAAAAGATTTTCTTTCCCATTAACTGCTTTCCTTTCAATGTTACCTGCATTGATTTTTTTTTTTGTCCAAAAGGGAATTTCCATTTTATGTAATTAAAATTCTACTTATCCCCCAGGATCCTTGAAATCCTTTGGTCAAGAATTCTTCTCCTTCCCCATTGTTAATGAAAGGCACCTCTTCCTGGCTCCTATCTCGACAGTGTTATTACAGGGCAGTGCCCCACATTGTTATTCATCTTTAAAATCTAAATCAGTTGGGGAGTTCCCTGGGTGTCCATATCGATCTCTTTAGGAGAATTCAGTTTTTCCTCCTCATTGGAATTGTTTCCTGTTGAGTCTTTTAGAAAGCCACTTTGCCTGGCAGAATTTTAGTGCATAGGAGCCTATCTGTCCTTTCTTGGGAGCCTTTGAAGTCTGTTCTCCCAAAATGTTGGGTGCTGATTGTTCCCCATTTTTCATGTTTATCACTTAGATCAGGGGTGGGGAACCTGCTGCCTTCTGGATCCTTAAGTGTAGCCTTTTGACTCTTGACTTAGAATATCAAGAATTGGGAGCAGTGAGTGAGCAGGAGCTGCAAAGAGGTAGATTGAGGCTGGCTGTCAGGAAAATCTCAGCAGTTAGCATTGCCCCAAAGCCCAGTGGGCTGTCTCCTGAGCTCATGGCTTTTTTCATTGGAGGCTACAGAGTCTGGACATTTTAGAGTTGTAAGGCACCTCACCCATCTATCTAACCTGTGTCCAAACTCCAACCTATCAGGTCATCTTCCTGACCTTTACTCTTGTGACTTTGGAAAATGGTTCAAATCTTTTCATCATTCACCGACTGGGGAATGTGTCCTAGTCATATATCTTTGTGTCAATTCTCTGTGTATCTTGGATATCAGACTTCTGTTGTTGAAATTTGATACAAATATTTTCTCTGTGGTTTCTCTTCTCTATATTCATTCACTTTATTGGTAGAAACTTTTTAAAAATTTTATATGATCAACTTAATGACAGAGAAATGTGATAGTTGCCTTCAAACAATAAAAATAATAATAATAATAATACCTAGCATTTATGGGGAACTTACTATGTGCCAGGCATTGCACTAAATGCTTTTTACAAGTATTATTTCATTTGATCCTCACAAACAGCCTTGGGGGGTAGGTGCTATCATTATCTCCATTTTACAGATGAGGAAACTGTGGCAGACGGAGGTGAAGGGATTTGCCCAGCGTCACACAGGAACTAAATGTCCATGGCCAAATTTGAATGCAGATCCTCTTTCCTCCAGGTCTAACACTCTATCCACTGTCTTACCTGGCTGCCTGGAAGTACTGGAAAGACTGTCATGTAGGAAGAGCAGTAGCATAGTGTGGTCATAGGAGCAGGTAAGGGCCCCAAAGTAGGGAAGATCTTTAATTCAAGGGACAAGACTCAAAACTGGCTCAGATAGATACATATGGAGAAACAATCTCAAAGGAATTCGGAACCCAGTTGGTACAGATATTTCCTCCATCGCTGTCAGTGCAGCCTGTGGGCCTACGTCCTCCTATAAACTCAACATGGGGTGGGCATGAGGGTTCACCCAGTGGGCTAGAGGTCTTTCTTGATCTTTCCTGACATTGAGCACGTAGCATGGAACCCTCTGGTTCTCCACCTGTCATCTGTCCCTCTTGTCATGTGCCCACCCCATCTTTTCTTTCTATCTGACATTTCCCTCATGGCATCCTTTACTTCTCATCCATCATGGACCTCTCCACTGTCCTCTGTGGGATATTCATTTCTAAGTTGATCTACCACCACCATCACCACTTCGCTTGACCACCGTCTTCCCGCTCAGACCATGACAGAGATGGATAGCCTAGGACACTGCTCCCAAGGACCTTAGGAACAGCAGGGCTTCCAGCCCACTGTCCACAGCCATCATCTTGAAAAGCAACCCTCTCAGAGAAACAGCCAGACACCCACTACTGCAAGTGTCACAGCTTAGCTCCTGAGGACCCCAAATTCTGGCCACCAAAATCCTGGGAACTGTCCCATGCTTCAGCACCAGAAATGCTAGGATTTTATCCCTGGAAATAACATTAAAAACGAGGCCTTCACATCTGCTCTGCTGCTCCACCCTAATGACCATGAGACCTCTCCATGTGTCTTTCCCTTTAGAAGGTAAGCTCCCTGGAACAAGGATTGATTGATTCACTTTTCTGTTTGTATTCTCAGCACTCAGTAGAGGGCTTTGTACATAGTAAGCACTTAATCAAGGCTTCATCCATTCAGTTAATTCTTTGGAGAAACAGATATAGAAAAAGCTGTCCTGAGGCATTCAGAAGACTGGATTTGCTGGACTAAATAAAGCATGGATGAATTTTTTAAAGAGGTACTTACTAAGTGCTTACTATCTAAGACCATGGAAAAATCACAGATGGAAAAGGCAGGCCTCGCTTGCTGCCTCTCCTAATGGGGGAGAGGCCACAGCTGCTGGGGGGATGGAAAGGTCCTATGGTCCTTAGGGGCAGCAACAAAGTAGATAACTCTTCTTCAAGGCATTTCCATGGATAGAAACCACATCATTTTCTGAGGTTGAACCATTTGCCCCTTCCAAGGCCACTCACTGGTGTCCAGAATTTCTGGGTCTTCAGGAACTGTGGCTGCTATAGAAATGAGGGCCACAGCACCTCAGAGGTAGCTGACAAGTGCATCTCCAGAGTTTGTTTCATTCCCTCCACGATGGCTAAGGGGCCGGGCTGCAAGCACGGTTGGTCATTCGGGCCGGTTGCTCTTCCTAGGGCCCTTTGGTAAGAGATTCTGGCTTGTGTGCCCTGGGGTCTGCAGGGAGGTGACTGGTCCAAGGGGTGGCAGTGGTGAACACTCCACCTCAGGTCTCACCCTTAGGTCACCTCACTGTGTTGCCTCGCCGCCCTGCCTGCCTACCCTCTTGGTAGGAGTTGGTGTGACGTTGACATTAGTGGTGATGGTGGGTCTCGTGTCCACAGGGAGGATGATGGCTGTAGGGAGCTGGCAGTCTGGGGAATGCCGCTATTCCTTGGGGTTTTGGTGCTCACCTGCCTTTTCTTGACAGTTGGTATCAGTGCTGGGCTAGGCTGGAAGCAGGGCTGGGAGGCCGGGGGGCACTGTCTCCCACAGGGTGGGGGGAAGTGGCGATCAAGTTGTTGGCAACTTGCCCCACCTGGCACATGCCACCTCCCATCTCACTCTCAGATGGCACATTGTAGATGGAAGCAGGAAATAAATTTCCCTAAGGTCAGCAAGTGAAACACAATACTTCAGGCAACAGAGGGTCATCTCTCCATAGCTGAGACCATCCCTCTAGAATTCAAATCTAGATCCTTGCCAAGGAACTGGCATACTTCAGACTGAGGCTGGATCCTGTACTGGGGGCACTGAGAGTGATCAGAGTTAGCGGGAGTGACCCAGCTGCTTCGAGCACACAACCTGAGTCCAGAACCCAGCAGGGGCCACTGAGTGGGTGGGGGGAGGCACCTGGTAGAGTGGGGAGGGGGCTGAATTTGGAGGGAGGAGTCCTTCAGTAGCAGATCAGGTGACTGGGGCAAGTTACCTCACCAATCAACCCATCAGTCAATCAACATTTATCCAGCCCCAGCTATCCCAAACACTGGGCTGGGCACTGGGGACATAGAGACAGGAATGCCCTCAAGGAACCTATATTCTACCAAGGGAAGCACCAAGTTTGCATATAAATAAGTCTACACAAAATGGGTACAGGTAGCGTTGGGAGGGAGGAAGGCAAACGCTTCAAGTAGATAGTGCCCCAGCTGAGTTTGGAAGGAAACTAGGAATTCCCAGAGACAGGGGTGAGGAGGGAGAGCATTCCAGACAGAATGGAGTGGAAAATTCCAGGCAGAATGGGGGGAACAGATTTGTGCCTCAATTTCTTCCCATGTAAAATGAGAGGGTTGGACCAGAGGCCCTCTGAGGATGTCCCAGCTTTCAATTTCCGATCCTATGAAAATTTAGGCACACGAATAATTGAGCCCTGGCCAGCCCTGAGGCTCTCTGGCTTCATTCATCATTAGCAGAGTCCTTGCAGGTATCTTAGATACATTTAGGGCACACAAGCACACAGTTATCCAGTCAAAGAACTTTTAGTCAGGGCTCCGAGCAGAGTCTGGGCAAGCACGTGGGGGAATCCCAGAGAGCACTGTTGGTTTTTCTTTTGGGAGGCAATGGGGTTAAGTGACTGGCCCAGGCTCATACAGCTAGGAAGTGTCTGAGGCTGGATCTGAGCTCAGGTCCTTCTGATTCCAGGGCCGGGGCTCTATCCATTGTGCCACCTTGCTGCCCCACTGAGCAGATTCATGATCCCTTGTGGGGATTGGGGCTGGGCAAGATGCCCCCCTCCTCTACATGTCACCTCCTCTCTGGGATTCTGGGAGTCTGGGAGCAATGAATGAATGAATGAAGAGTGTACTAAGTGCTTACTACCATCCTGCCAAATGTTGGGGATACAACTACTAATTCAAGGCAGGTTTTGCCCTCAAGGAGCTGACATTCTAATAGGAGATGATACATATGGAGAAGTGGTAGGAAGCCTCTTAGATCATGCAGCTGGGCCTCGACTAAGGCCTGGACTGAGCTCAAATCTGGCCTCAGACACTCACTAGCTGTGTGACCGTGCACAGTTAACTTAGCCTGCCTCAGTCTCCTCAACTGTAAAATGGGGATAATAATAGCACCAACCTCCCAGGGCTGTTGTGAGGATCAAGTCAAGTGTCTGGCACATGGAAGGTGCCGTAGAAAAGCTAGCTGTCATTCAAAACTGCCAGGGATGGCAGTTTTTAGTCTGGGTAGTCACAAGGAGTGGTCAAGTCAAAGTCAACAAGCATTTGTAAAGCACCTACTATGTGACACGCACTAGGGATACTTTGGGATACAAAGTGTAAAGCACACTGGGATGCAAAGAAGGCAAAAGCCAGGGGGCTCATAGGAGATGAAGAGGGGGTGGAGACAATATGCAGATAACTTTGTACAAACCAGCTCTCTGCAGGAGAGGTTGGAGGAAGGCATTACTGGCTTTAAGGGGCATCAGGGAAAGGCTTTTTGTAGAAGATGGGATTTTAGCTGTTGATTAGATAGAAGCCAGGTGGCAGATATAAGGATGGGGAGCATTCCAGGTGTGGGAGGCAGCCAGGGTAAATGCCCAGAGCTGGGATTCTGAAGTAAGGAGCTGGAATATCCTGTGTGGGTTGACATCCTCTCCACAAGCAATGGTAATGTGGAATTTGGTTTACCCACGTGTAACCTTGGGCAAGAAGCAAATGGTAAGATGGGAGCTAGCTAGGGGTGGATAACTGCATGGAGTGTGGGATGTAGTAAGGGGACATGAGTGTGAGTCCCTGCTCCCTGTTTACTCATTCTGCTATTTCTGGCAAATCCCTCTGCCTTTCAGAGCCTCAGTTTCTTCCTCTGCAAACCCTGAATAATAATGCTTATAATTAGGATCCTAGAATCTAGAAATAGAAGCAACTTGGGACACCATCTTGGTCTTGCCCAACACCCTTGTTTGGCAGTTTGAGAAAATGAAGCTCTGAGAAATGAAGGGTCTTGACCAAGGTCACATTTGGAGTCGGGGCGATTAAAAGAGAACAGATTGAAAGAATTGGGGATGTTTGGCAGGAAGAGAAGGCTCATAGCAGATGGGGCTACTCTGTGGACGAGGGTTGAGAAGCCCAAGTGCCTACTTGGGTGGGTGGGAGTTAGTACCGTAGAGGAAGGCCACTGAACTGGGATCCCAAGGAATCCTTCCTGTCTCTTACTAACCTGGGAGACCCTGTGAGGACCCAGTAGAAACATCTTTATCTAACTTTTCAGAGATTACTAACACTACTGGCTTTTACAATTCATTGTTTGAGAATGAATGAATGGAACATGTATTTAGTGCCTACTACTTGCCCAGGTTGAGACAAAGACACAAGAGGCAATCCCTGCCCTGAAGGAGCTTACATTCTAAGATTAAACAACCCACACTGATTGATTGATTGCTTAGTGGCCAGGGAAAGGAATGTGGGGCCAGGCAGACTTAGAGCAGGGTGTGGAGCCAGCCAGAGGGCAGTACAGATGGCAGATCTGGATTACAGTGCTCCTCAGAGCCCAAGTGAAGGGTGGTCTACCTGGGCAGATGCCAGGTTAGAGCCTTACTATGGGCACAAAGAGGGAGCCAACAAAGTCCTGCCTCTCAGGTTTCTCCTATACTCCACCTCCATCAATACCCAAGCATTTATTAAGTGCTTATTAGATGCTGCATCTACTTAGTGCCTACTAGATGCCTGGTTCTGGGGAATACCAAATAAAGCAAAACCAGTTCCTGCCCTCAAAGAGCCTCCATTCTACCAGAGACAACCTGCACATACGTAGGTATATTAAAAAAAAATACTAACAAAGCAGACACAGAATGACTTTGGACAGAAAGGCAGTAGTGACTAGGGGGATCAGGAAAGGCCCCCAAAGCGAAGATGAAGGCAACCAGGAGTTTGGCCAGGGGAAGGGAGGAGAGCATTACAAGCACGGAGGATTGCCACCGCTGGTGCACAAACACACACACAAATGTAAAATCCTGTTTAGCTTCGAAAGCCCTTTAGATGTGGCCCCCTCCTCCCTGGACTTCAACCCCCCACAGACTCTCCTGTCCAGTGAGCCCACCTCCCTCTCTCAGCTCTGCCCTTTCTCTGGCTGCCCCCATGCCTGGCCTGCTGTCACTCCTCATCTCCACTTCCCTGGCTTCCTTGAGGTGCCAGCTCCAATCCTGACTTCTAGGAGAGGCCTTTCCCCATCTCCCTTCCCACCAGCACCTTCCCTCTGGCTTCACCTCACCTCACCTCCAGCTTGTTTGGACACAGTTGTTTACAATTATCCGGTGAGCTCCTCCAGGGTAGGGTCTGCATCTTGCTTGCCTTTATCTCCCCTTGCCTGGCAGTTAGTAGGTGCTTAACAAAAGCTGGTTGGTTGACAGACACTTAATAGGTGCTTCACAGATGCTCGTGGGTTGACTGATTATGATTTAATTTGGGAGAAACTGGCACAAAGGGCCATGTATAGAGTGTGCAGAGGGGAGCATCTCCTTCACCAGGGCTTTATAAGACCCAGCATTTAGCACAGTGGATGCCTTAATAAATGTTTAATGGTGCTTAATAAATGTTTATTGGTTAATTTGCAAGAAGGTTGGAAAGATAGAAGCGGCTGGGCTGTGAACCTCTTGAAATGCCCACGGAGCTCTGAGTTTATATCTGACCTCAGGGAGGTCAAACAGGGAGTTACTTACTGAGTAAGGAGGGGTGAAAAATCACTAGAGTGAATGAATGAATGAATGAATGAAATATGTACATGGTTGCTGGGTGCAAAGTTGTGCTCTTCGAGGCTCTGGAGGATGAATTGGAGAGAGTAGAACCTCAGGACGAGGAGACCCCTCAGGTGTCTGCTGTCATAGTCTAGGTAAGAGATGAAGAGGGTGATGAACTGGGGTGATGGCTTTGTGAATGAAGAGAAGAGGAGGTGAAAGGGTCCTGAAAGAACGTAGCTACTGTTTAGCTATTCAGGATCCACGCAAGCAAAGACTGAAGACTCACACTCAGGAGATACCCAGTCTATCCATGGCAGCCCCTTGCTGGGGTCCTGGGTGGATGGCCAAATGGATGCAGCCTGCTCTGGGGCAGACTTAAGGTCACCATGGGACTCTCCATGAGTCTTTGGGTGGTTCACCTGTTTCAAACCCTTGGAGACCCTCATGTTCCTACACACCAGAAGCATATGAAAAAGATGCACCTTGGTCTCAGGGAGAACTTGGATTCTTGGGAGCACCCCATAATTATCCAAAGGTAATCATCCCCTTGCTTCTCTCTGGCCAATCCTAGGTCCTCTCATTGTCCATTTGCCAGGGATAAGAAGGACAAAGATACAACAGCTTCCACCCTCTGGGATACGTCACAGATTCAGGTAAAACAATCTGAGATTTTCTGAGGAGAGCATTGGTAACTGGGGAACCTGGGAAACGCTGGATGGATCGGTTTAGGTCTTAGAAAAACTCAAAGTTAGTCCCAGGCTATTCTTGCCCTCATGGAGCTGACAGTTTAGTACAGGGAAGAGACTTGTTCCCAGATGACTAGAATAATACTGGGCTCTTGAAACCTCCACCAGCTGGTCCAAGCAAGCTGGGGGGATGGGTCCCTCCGCAGGGCCTTGACCTTTCCAACAAGCCACTTCCTAAAGCAGGGGGATGTGGCAATGTCCTCGGGCTGGGGAGTTCCCACCCTGATGAAATTAGAGATCATTCCAGCATGGACCTGGAAGAGCATGGTGGAGCTGCAAACAACAGACCGTGGGAGCAGGGGAGAGGGCATCAATGCCAGGCGCGCTGGAAGAGATGGTGGGAGCTCCAGGTCTGAGGACAGGACACTGATGTGGTGCTCCGGCTAGGAGGGGCTGGGGGACAGGGATGGATGGGGAGTGGGACTGATTTGGGGGGAGCAGGAAGGGACCGGCACTGGTTGGGACGTGGGGTTTGGTGAGTGTGGGATGAGCCAGGGTCTGCACGTTGGGGACATGCAAAGGGGGCGCAGAGTGCCGTTGGCCATCAGGGTCTAGGTCCGGAGTGGAGAGGGCATCTCGGGACGTTTGTCGGGGTCTGCCTGGCAATACTCCTGGGGCGCCGGGCTCTTGGGTCAGGAGGGTCAGTTGGGTGCCAGGGGGCTTGCTGGGGTGCCGGGGGCACGGGGCCCCGCCCCGCAGCTTCACATTCCCCAGGACCCCCACCTCGTGCCCTCTGTGCCCTCGGAGCCTCCCTAGCCTCGGGGTGGTTGGAGGGCGGGCCCCAGGCGTGTCCTCACCCAATGACCTCTTCCCGCCATGGCCACGCCCCCTTTCGGGCTCCGCCCCTCGACCTCTGGTTCCTGCTCTGGGCCCCCAACTCCGGCGGATCTAGAGAAGGGAGAGTGGGGGGGGCGGGGCCCCATTTTGTCACCCTGCCCACGGGCCTTGTCCTGCGTCCTGGCCACACCCCCTCCTAGGTCCCACCCCCAGGGTTCTAGGATTGGCTAGGCGCCAGGGGGCGGGGCTTCAGATCACCCCTGCAGCTCATTGGCTCTTCTCCTCGCCCTAGCCCCGCCCCCTCCTACGGCCAGGTCCTCTTGCCCCCTGACCGGGCTCGGCGCCTAGGTCCCCCCACCCCAGGGGCGGGGCGCTGGGGGCCGGAGTGGGCGGGGCTTGGCGTCTCGTCCCTCAGGCCATTCGTCCTCCCGTCGCGGTGCCACGCCCCCACGGCCCCCGGCCCGGCCCGCGGGCGGGGCCCTCCCACCGCCATTGGCAGGGCCCCAGCGAGCCCCACCTCCTCGCCCCGCCCGGGCCCCGCCCCTCCCGGCCCGCGGCTGCTCGCGGCTCCCGGCTCGCGGCTCGCGGCTCGCGGCTCGCGCTGTGGGTCAGGGGTGAGGAACGGGCGGCGCCGACGTCACCAGCCTCCAAGATGGCGCCGGGCGGGCGGCCGTGAGCGGGCGCGGAGCGGGGCGCTGGGCGCGGGGCGCGGGCGGAGGCGGCGCGGGCCGAGGCCGAGGGGGCCGAGGCGGCAGGACCAGG